>NC_060907.1:8745991-8788491 GCF_014805685.1 Silurus meridionalis
AGCATAGGAAACGTGTTGAAATTCTCACCTGTGCTGATCACACCTATGCTACACCTGTGTTGGATAGTGAGAAGGTTAAAAATGTTTGAGTATTCTTTTAAATGCTTTACAACAATAGTGTAATGGTGCATATCTTAAAAACACTATATATATCAAAATCAATCTGAGCTTTTTCTTATTTTCACCTATATTTCCTGTAGTAGATTCGACCACTACAAATTATTATAATAATATAAAAAAAAAGAAAGAAAAAAAATAGTATGTTTGAGTTGGGATTTCAGAAACTCAATTTGTAAGTTTAATGACAAAAGTATTTAAGATTAGCTTATCATGACACAAGACTCTGTTAAGGCCAAAATGAAATTTTTCTTATTTCTAATTGTGTTATTTTTGTATCCACACCCAGTATTTAAAAAGAAATTGGAGCAACTTTGATTGTATATCAGTCCAGCACATCTAACCACGCCTCATATTCATTTATTTATTCTAATACACACCTTTTTGGAGCTTCTTGCTAGTTGCTTTCTCTGTCGATGATCAAAAAATAATCTAATCTAAAATATTCATTGTTTTTTGGGTCTGGTTTTGAAGATGCACTATAACTGTAAACATTAGGGATTTTACCTCAAAGGGGGTGATGGTATCTTATGCTGTACTTTTGCTCAAACGATCCCAGCAACACCAAGCTGTTGATTTTGGGCCCTTGAGCAAGACCCTTAACCCTCAACTGCTCAGTTGTATAAATAAGATAATTGTAGGTCACTGTAAGAGTGTATCCCAGATGTTGTAAATGTAATGCAGCTCTACAGGGTCCAATGTTCTAATTGTTTTGGGCTCCCTCAGTAGGCTACACAACCATCGGTTGGCGCTGTTCCATTAGAATGATACTTTTAGGGTTTGATGGTTAACCTGAGAGTAAAGCAGTGCTTTTAATTTTCAATTCTTTAGTTACACTTTTAGTACAAAAGGTTGCTTGTTGTATTTGCTCAGGACAGAATGGACAGAAAACTTTAGGGTTTAATCATGTTTTGTAGTCGCTGTTTTAAAAGTACATCATAAGTAGCACATTAATACTTCATTACATTTTGAAGCTACTTACCTAGGTTACATGCAGTATAAAAATCTGGCAGCAAGCCATATGAATATAAACTTAAAAAGTACACAGGTTAGTACGGGTTCTTTTTCTCAGGTTGTTACAAAAGACATTCACCATAATTTTACTCACATGATATTCACCTGGCTGCCTCGATGTTCCACCACAAGCAAAACTCCAAAATAAAACAATCTTCCAGAGTTACACAACCCCATTTTGTTATTCTCTTCATTTCTGTCCATGATGCCCCCTGCAGCCGTTGCTTCATGTACCATGATTATTTCCATAAGGCTAACTCAACATTAAACACACCAAGGCATCATTAATTGCAGCTTAGGGGGAAAAACACACAACACAGGGCTCCTGGTTTTCCATAAATCCCTGCGCTTTACTGTGGGGGACGTGGAAATGGCTCTGGTGTGCGTCCGACCACTACAAAGCCCCCTTTACTAAACTCTCAGACTAAACACCTTCCCAACAGGCACTTACGAGCAGACACACCTTTGTCTGGGAAGTCCGTGTGTGTTTTCTAAGACTCTTCAGGCTGGAACAGGTTTTTAGATTTCTTTTTAAGGGGTATTAGTACCGAACCTTGAGGATTTGCTCTGCTGCTTGCGTTGAATGGACTTGTGGGGAGTGAGGATGATGACGGCGTGTCTGAAGGCTGGCTAATGTGCGCTTGCCGTGTTTGTATTGTTCGATGCTTTAACTTTTGTGGCGCGCTGTGTTTGCTGTCTGTCTGTTTTCCTCTCCCTCATGCAGGATGGAAGTCATTAAGTTGCGATCACATCTTATCACCCGCTTACACATGCCTTAATCACCAGGTTGTCTTCTCTCTGAAGACTTTGGATTTTCATGTGGAAGAGGGTTTCTTTTTTTTTTCTTGTTTTCTTTTTTCTTTTTTTGCTTTACTGGCAGAAGGAAAATGACATGTGGTGGTATTTTTATGAGAAGTCACTGGTGGCCGTGTACAATCTGCTGCACCAGCTACGCCTCACAATATCCTCCAGCGTAATGAACAATGGCGTGTGAATGCACACGAAGATGTTTGCTTCCAGACTTAGCTTCTGTTGTGAAATTTAAAAAGATTAGATCAAATTATGTACAAATATTCATTGTTTCAAGTGCTTTTACGTCCTGAACATTTCTAGAAATTGCAATGATTTAGGAATAACCATTAATATACTTATTGAACCCTTTAGCCGAAAACATATAGTTAACTACTTGTGAACTACCCTGAAGTTGTTTCAAGCAAACATGCGGGTGTTTTAAAAACAATGTGCTCTTTATCATAGTACTTATCAGGGATACAGACCCTACAAGTAGGCAGTCATTTAAAAAGTAAAAAAAAAAAAAAAACATCAAAGAGTGTAAAACTAGAACATTAGAAACTATAAGGAGCTGCATTGAATTAATATTTTCAACAACATCTAGAAACAGCAGGATAGAAAAAAGAACAAATCATGATCTAAAACAAAACAGGTGAATACAGTTGGGGAAGAAACTAATGACAAGGAAAGATTGGAAACAGGCCCAAAACAGAAACCAAAACAAAAGCACATGGCTCTTGTTTTTTTTTTTGTGCGTTTCTTGAAAAATCTAATTTTTTATTGTTAACATTCTTAACTATTCAACTTTCAGTAACCCAAACAATATTTAGCTGCACAACACTGTTTCTTTGGCCAAGCATTCCTAAGTATTACATTTCTCTCTAATCATTTGCATATATAGTGACATCACAAAGTGAGTTTGAGTATAGCCCCACCCCCAAATAAATGTAGTGACTCGACTCATCCATCCAAAAAGATCTAAATATCCTGTTTTTTTTTTTTTCTTTAGGAGGTAGATGTTGCTTTAGAGGTGCCTATAAAAAAAACCTGCATGCCCAATAAGTGCAAATGCAAAAAATCAATCCACAGACCTCACAATTCAACTTGGCAGCAAGCGAATTTTATTCATTGTGCTTTATTTCCTCCTGTTTGATTTCCCTCCAGGTGTTTTTGTTTTGCGCGCACTGTTATTGCGACAGTTTGCGCCCAAATCAGCTCCAAGATCCCTTTTGTGTTTGGATTTAGCCAGCCGTGCGCAGCCTGGCTCCAGCCCAGCTCTGTCATTAGACTTCCTTTGTTTTCTCTCCTTGCCATTCCGTTTGTTTTGCTTCTCCCTCTCTTTTTTTTCCCCCTAATATTCGCCGCTAAATATTTATACAAATCGCAACTTCCTGTCGAAATCATTTACGCTCCCATAATAGCTCCAGCGCTGGGTTGCACAATGGGAGCCGCCGCGGTCGAGGCGGGGGTGTCTCTGATTTCTAAACTCTCGGGGCTCTTTTGTTTTAGGTAAATAGAGATTGAAAGCTTCCCGGCTAGCAATATTGGGTGCCATGTGTTGCAGAAAACAGGGTCTTTAGACATTAGAAGGCTGCGTTGTCATTCACTTTGCAGCTGGAGCTGAGACTTTGGCCCCTGGAGATGTCGAGGGAACTTTGTGTGTATGTGTGTGAGAGTGCATTTGGCCTTGTTCCAGAGGTGACATTTTAGAAGACAGGCGGGTTTTAGTGCTCCCCAGTCACTTCCCGCTGGGTTTGGATGTGTTTTTGTTACTTTACATCTTTTAATATTGAGAAAGAAAAAGTGGTAAAAACAGGCCAGGGCCACTTCTTTTTTTTGAGCGAATATCATAAGCATTTGCTGAAGGAACAATCAGATATTTTTGAGTGTTTTGTCCACCCTTTAAAGTGCTTCCTCCCCAAAGAAGCCCCCACCCCAACCACCTGCCCCTATGAACACACCCTTGCCACCTCATATCTAAAAACCCCAGACACGCCCCTGAAACAGCCTCACAATCCCAGCAAGTGTTTAAAGAGCACATTTCTTTTGTCCGTTGTGAATTAATTTAACCTTTAACGTGGAGGCAGCAGTTAGTTACGGGCCAAAAAAACAAAATGAAGGAACAGCTTGCAAGTGCTTTTGGCATGTGCCGGAGATCAGCCCATCCAAATAACAGCCCCCTGAAGACAAACATGCGGCCGCGCGCACACACTTTGTCCTCTTTGATCTTGCTTTCTCGTCTGCTTGAGCAGCATGACTGATCTGCGTGTCATCTGTCTCATGAAAATCAAGTGCCCCCCCACTCCGTCTTTTTATTCATTTGCTTTCCTGGATCTCTGAGTAAAAATGTCAGAAGGGGGGAGAGTTTGGGAGAGAGCATGTCGCCTTTTGTTTTCTCTCATGCAAGTTTAAGTCTCCGACGATGAGGAGGCACCTCTGACCTTTTGCCGAGCTTTGGCTGGTATTTCGGTTCAAAAGCAGAAAAACTGATTGCCAGGTGGCCGTGAATATGGGTGTGTGCGTATATGTGTGTGTGTATATGTGAGTTATTTCGTCTTCCGTCTCGCTACAGAGATCAGTTCAACTTCTGATTGAAAAACAGGCGAGTCTTTTGAAGGAAATGAGCTCAAATGTGCTTCCTTTTTTTTTATCCCGTGCTTTCAAAGAGATAGCCAGCAGCTACAGTCGAACCTAATCTCAAGCACTGACCTGCCCAAGACAAAGTGGATCGGACTCTTCCATTCTTGTTCCTCCCCACCCAAATATACCCTATGTGCGTACAAGGAAAGGCACACTGAGTGTTAGATTAGCAAAACTAAACAGGCAAGGCAAGCGGTGATCAGAGATGATCAGAGAAAAATCAACTTTTTTCCTGCTGCTGTCACGCGGCGTGTTGCGCTCCAAATAGCATCTGCTCTAATTTATCACCGGGTGGTTATGGATGAAGACATCTGCAGTGGTTCGAGAAGGAGCTAATTGGTGTGCAGCATGGAACAGAAAACACTCGCTGCCATGCTGAGACCTAACACCACATCCTTCAGCATAAATAGATTTCATAATTAAGTTGTGTTTACCGGAAATGTTTTCTCTTTTTTTGTTATGAAGGTGTAACCGCATGTTGGGATTTAAGATCCATTATGGCTAAGTTTTTTAATACAAATTGCTGTTTTGAATTTGCGTGACGTGTATGTAAATAACAATAAAATGCATCATACAACTGACCTGCGTGATACAGGTAACTTACGATAGTTCGATCTTACGATGACGGTAGTGATACGACAAAATCGTACAAACATTTACATTTTCGCACCTATTATTTGCTTCGCCCTCCACTCACGAACCGGTGCTCGTGCACACACCCACTGCCCCATACATATATACTGAAAAGTTTATACACTATGGTACTGTAATTTGCTCTGTTTTGCTAAATTATGTACTATAGTTTGTTAAATTATAAAAAGATTACAGTATACTACCCCATACTCATCACCATTCTTCACGACTCCTGGGTAGCTTAGGTCATATCTCAACGATATTTTTAAGTTACGGTGGAGTCTTTAGAACACATCTTCATCGTAGGTCAGACACTACCAGTATACTGCTTTGCTTTCGGTTTCTTCTTGCATGACAGACTTACATTTTCTATTCCGAAAAACAAGGGGTGTGCATACTTTTGCACACGATTCTATATGCTCACTTTCCATTGAGGACTCTGATACAATAGGTTGCAGCAAAGTGACAGCCATTCTCTATATTGAATGTTGGTGTTGTTTATGTTTGTAGCAGGACTGGAGCTGCCGTTCATGATGATGTCCCATCCTCTGATTCCTGTTAGCCTGCCCCCTGCCTCGGTCACCATGGCCATGAACCAGATGAACCACCTGAGTACCATCGCCAGCATGGCCGCCACTGTTCAAGCGCAGAACGACTCAAGCCGTATGGCCACCTCCGTCATCAAGGTCAGGAGCTGTTCCACATCTGATTGCTTTTAACCAGAACATAACAATACAGTCTTCTATTTAAAAGTTAAATCAATAAAGAAAGTGTTTTTCTGGAGGTGAGGAAGCTTTTTCCGAGCAGACGATCAGGATGAATCAGGCACCTCCAGAAGGCGAGAATAGCCCCGACAGGAGAAGTGTGTCAGGATGATTAGAGCCCGATTGCCTGAGCTGTGAATAAAGCTTTTGGGATGTGATGACACTGATGTGTGTATGTGCTTGTCTTTTAGGAGCGAGTGCGAGACAGTCCATCCCCGTCTCCATCTCTGGAGGACGGCCGCAGGTCAGGGAGTCACGTATCCTCCAGGCAGAGCAGCAGCGTGTCCAGTTCTCCTGCTCATACCGAGAGCTCTTCTGATCGGCCGCGTACGTCTGCACACACTTTTTTCAGACACGACCATATTCTTTTTCCAGGTCCAAACTTCACCACTGAACACGTGTTAAAGAGATGCTTAGACACAGACTGGTCTTTCATGCCTCTAGATGAGAGACCACCAAAAAAAATCACTATATAATTTAGAATCGTTATCATCATTATATTATTGAATATTGCAAATATATTATATATATTTTTTTTCTAATTCAAAGTGCGAAATTTTATGACTATATGTGTGTCCTCATTTCTGCGTCCACTACACCCAAGTCCACTTACACAGCACTCGCGATATGTGCTGTTATGATAATGTGGCGACTCTGCCGCACGCCGCAATCTCACAAGTGTGCCAGGCTTTTAGCATTATGTATAAGATGATACTGTATAATCTGCTGAAAGCTAAAAATTTCATTGAATCTGGATCTTGCTTCAGGAGATAAAAATTGCACAAGCACATGTCAAGCTTTCTGCTTTTATCATCTCGACTAATACACTAATATAAAAGTTAAACCTTGAGTAACTGATCTGAGAGTATGGCCTCAAAATTGTGCAGCGTGTCTAGCTGTAGCTTTAAATCCTATTTTTTTTTTTTATCAGATTTCATGTGGACAGCTTTAAAGCACTTATAAGACATCCTACTCAGGTGTCTGATTTCGTTATGGGTTTAGAGCTTTGTCCGCAGTAAAATTTGATTTGGTGCTTTATTCGGGTTAAAATGACTAATTTTATGGTCAAAATTTGAAGGAAATTTAGAGTGATGTTCAAATATCCTGTTTTAGCTCCAGAAGGTCAGTTTTTCATTCTAAGTGAACTTTAAGTCTTGAGTATCATTTTCAGAAGAAATACACTACATCTGGAGATCATATACATATAAGATATACCTTTATTTGTCCCACAGTGGGGACATTTCTGAAAATAGGATATGGCTTTATCATAAAAAGTAGAGAATATTTTCTTTTATTTACTTTCACCTCTGACTACTTTTCACTGTTTTACCTGCAGCTGTGCACCAGAATGGCCTTTCCTTGGGTCATGCTCTGCTAGGCCTGTCTCCCAATGCACCCCCAGGACCTAAAGAGGGGGATCTGGCAACCCAAGATGCTGGCCATGACTCAAGGAGGACGCATGCAGAAAAAGGTGAGGTTTTACATTACTTCATGACATCTTTTTTTGGCTGAAGCAATATTATGATACTCAGGATGATAAGAAAGTTAAATGTTAATAATGACATTACTGCAAAAAAATTAATAAAATAAAATATTAGACTGTTTGAAACATACCTAATCACGCCTGGTGATGATAAAAAATGTGCATTGCATTTTCGGTATTCTGGTAATTGGAGATGTACTTTTAAATCCCTTTCCACTACAGAATACGACATGATATTATTATCACATTCAGTTCTATTATAGTGTCCTACTGGAAGAATCATATTTTAAAGTGCTGAAGAAATACGGTTATTGTGTGTTAGGTTTCCTGTATTTTTGGAAATTCGTATAAAACATTTTAATGATATTATATGCATCGCTTGTGAATTTAATATAAAAAGTATCCATTATTACTCTTCCAAATCTCTTTAAATCAGGTCCGGAAACTAAATCCATCGCAGCAAACCAGCACTGATCTGTTTTGCTGTAGATGTACTTTCTTAATCTGTAGACCTGTAAATATAAAAATATCATTATTAGTTTTTTGCTCATTCAAAAACCAAAGTGTGTGTGTGTGTGGGGGGTGTAAACTTTTGCATTCAATTACACATAAAGTGCTAACGACTGTAAAGTTGATCGAGAGCCACAATTGTGCACTTGAGCATCGCATATTTATCTATATTCTTCTTCTGATTATTCTGGCATTGTCTATAGAGCAGCACAGTGGCAGTATGAGGAGCAGACCTGCGAACGATCCCCCGATGTGCTTTAATGTAAATTAAAATTCAGTCTGTTTTCTCTGCGCTCATGCATGGGGTCTCAGAACGCGTGTTCCGAGAACAAAGAAAATCAATGCGCTCGCTCACATTTCTATGAAAATAATCCATTAGGGTGGGAAAGAGAAGGCAGCGGGGCTAAATTAGTTAGCGATTTGCGAAGCGTGAATTAATGAACAAGCTTTCCCCCCCCCCCCCCCTTTCCACCTCCACCTCCTTCCTCCTCCTTTTTCCCCAGCTCTCCTGGAGGTGTAATTTTCTGTAATAACCTCCCAGAACCCTTGTTTGGTTTCTGCATTTGAAGGCTTTCATTAGCTTAATGAGGACTTTTGCAAGGGCGAGTAGTCAGCACAAATTTCTCATCACGCCACGATACCTCCGGATCAGCTACGCTGCTGTGTGTGTGTGTGTGTGTGTGTGTTAGCTGTGGCAGTGGGACGGACGAACTTGTTAGTTTATGAGTTAGAAGAACCTCCGAAGGTTCTTGGTGTGTAAGTTGAGAAATGGCAGAGATCGTACCTCAAGATGCTTGAAAAGCAATATCATTTAGCGGAGGCATCGCTAAAAGAGGAGCGATAATAAAAGTCATGACGGAGTAAGGTGTAAACGATGATGAGACGGGCCGCAATGCATTAGATTAATGAGAACCAGCATTGCTCTGTTTGTGTCACCCTCTTTCTCTCTCTCTCTCTCTCTCTCTCTCTCTCTCTCTCTCTCTCTTTCTCTGAGTGAGATGAACACTCTGTGATAAACAGACACTCGTCAGGCATGACTGGCTGACGAGCTGAAGCAGGTAATTGAGAAGCTGTTTCATTTGTAACCAATATCCACGATCTGCTCATCATACCTAGACCCAACGCGCTAGAAGAGCCGAGGTGTAACGAGCTGTAGCGAATAACGACGGCAAATATTAGCACGTAATTTGTTTTGATCACAAATCATTTGCACGTGTGCACCATAAACGTCTGACTGAATGCAGACACACATATGTATATGACTTGCATTTATGCACTCGTTCTTAGATTTCATAAAACTATAACTGGGTGTCCTTTCTAATTGGGAAAAACCTGCTGTAGGGGTCCACACAGATTCTTTCATGATTTCACCATGTATGGAAACCGGAATCTTCATCCTGTTTGCAAATTGCACACTGAAAGACCCAAGACTAATTTGTTCATATAAAAATATATGAAGGTTAATGTTAGCGTTGGATGTTTGTAGTCGACGATTAAATGTTAAAATGACTTTCAACATATTCTGTTGGTTCAGTTTTTCTAAATTTGTTATTTAAATTTCAAATCAATGTAATTAAATTAAATCTTGTTCTGGGATGCACAATCTTCTCTATTGGTCTTCTGCAGCGCATCATAAAGAACGTTGTTCAAAGGCGAATCCAGCCAAAGCAGTTCTCTTGCTTGCTTGGTTTGCTGTTATGTGTTGACTCAATTTCATCCGCCAAAGTTACCCAAGTTATACTCAATGCAAAGTGTATTGTTTTAAAAAAACAGATTCTCAATTCTACAAAGCAAAGCTGTCGATTCTATTTATATCCATGCTTCAGATGTACACCACCACCTAATGTATGGATGTCCCGAGTGAATCAAAAGAAGCCATGCGCATTAGTGATCAGACAATCAGGTGAATAAAAAAAGGCCCACACACCCAATTAAAGCCAATATCCATTGGTTTGAGAGGATACTTGTTTTTGCCCAGAGGTCCCATGGAGTACTTTAGTTTGAAAAGCACAATCCCTTAAAAATTAGGCTAGCTTTATAGAAGACGCACTATCCGCCATCTATTGCAGAACAGACCAGACCTCTTTTTTTGTCATTGCTTTCAAATGAATCGTATGGGGGCTGAACTGAAAGTGGCAAGATCAGAAACCAAGGCGTCTTCCTCAAAGACGACTAGCCTCAAAAGACGTTCTCCCTCATCCTCGTGTCGCTCTGCTCGCTCTCTGCCGGTCTTACACTCTAATGCTGACTGCGGCGGACTTTAGCACAAGAAAGTTCATTACCCTGAGGAATCTGAGCAGAGACAGAAAGAGCATGAGGAAACGACCTTGGTTTAAAGAGGACTGCTTATGATCAAACAGGCTTCCACTTTATGCAGGAAGAAAAAAAAAAAGCACTATGAAAAGATCCATCAGATTTCATAGAGGGGCGGCCAGTGCTAACTCAGCATTGATTGTCCCTGTGGGGGCACCGTAGTTCAGCAGCACGACGTGAGGTTTTTCTCCCGCTGAGTGCTCCAGCGGCCCACGCCGGCATTCCGCTAATCACATTCCTCCAGATGCTTGGCTTTTTTAGCCAGGAGAGCGGGAAGGGGGGAAAAGAGATGGATGAGGGAGCATGAGATGGATTGTTTTTCATCTTTGAAACACCTTGGATGTGACAGCAGGCTTCACTCTCCTGCCAAGATGGAGAGATCGGATAAAGATGCTTTGGTCAGCTAAGTGGGGGGAGGGGGTGGCGTAAATCTAATCAGCCTTTATCACGTAACGGGCAGAAGGTGAGATTTTGAGCACCTGCTCGTTTAAATGGATGCTGTATGGTATTATATGTACTTAAAACGTACTGCGGGCCAAAAAGCTACACCGAGAAAATTTTTAACATGGTTTTTCAAGTGAAGGACGTCCAAGAATAGACGGCGATAAAGTGGGTGTGCGGTGGAATGAAGCAGGAGTAAGTGACTGATACTTGAGCTGATAAAGCCAGATATGGGTGGACAAATGGACAAACTGACACAGCCATAGAAATAGACAAGGACAGCTAAATCTACACTAAAAGGGTGGAAAAAAATTCCACAGTCAACCAGTGACCAAGCAAGAGAGAGAGAAAGTGAGACATGCAGTTAAATCCAGTCCAGAGTTTCATTAACTGACTTCCATTAAATATTTCCTGTCACCCGCAGCCCACCCCTGTAAAAATAGCCTGTGCTCTTTATAATCACCACTCAAACAGTCCAACACAGAAGAGATAAGTGGAATATTTTTAAGCACGGAACGTCTCGGTGCAATTAAAAGTGCTCACATACTGCGCCATGCCTAATATCCCGTATGTCAAAACTGCTGCTTCGACAAAACTGTGTTGAAAGTGACTTATTCGACAAAAACTTAAATCTGACATGAAGCTGTGTTTAAAGAGCAGGATACGCAGCTGCATATGGAAGCAGTCCTGCGGCTGCAGCAGTGTTGCGGAGAATTCTGTCAGAAAGCTAAAATAAAGAAAACAAGAAAGCTGCTAATTTCTAGAACTGTGTGGCCATTTTATTAGGCTGTTTTATTAGGAACGTGCAAGCCTGAACACCAGCCAGGGATTTTTTTATCTTGTTTGATAAGAATGGAACGATTTGATCTTATGTTCTCCGGTAGTGAATATACATCCAGCTTTAGAATGTTCTGAGATGCTTTTCAGTTCAACGCGGTTGTAAAGTGTGTTTGCAATTAATATGCAATTATTACAATTGAACAGTTTTTCCCTCAAGTTTTCATCGGTGAACCTTCAAAACTAAACAGCGATGGAACTACAATAAATGAATATCTGCTACAACTCAAGGATGATTTTCCGTTTTAGTCCTATCAAGGCTTTTCTTCATAAAGTTTCAGGGAGTTATTCCTTGCCATCTTCGCCTCTGGCTCAGTCAGTAGGGATAAACTTACAGGAATACAGGTATATAGACAAATGATTTAAATTTATAACTTTTTTATCTTTTCCTTTTTCTGAGGTTTGATGTGAACATGAATCTCTTGACGTGTATTTGTGTGATTCTGTGCATTGCCCTGCTGCACATGATTGGCTCATTACATGAATGTACAGGCGTTCCTAATAAAGTGAGCGGTGAGCATAAATCTATAGCATATACAAATATATTAATAGGTAGATTGACAGACTATATGAGATTTATATGTGTTTTTTGAACATTCTATTTTACATTTAGTCCCATTTACTGTTCCATTCTTGTGGGAAGATGTCACTAGATTTTGGAGTATGATTGTGGAGATTTGTGTCATTCAGCCACAAGAGTGTTAGTAAAATCAGGTACTGATGTAGGGTGAGGAGGTGTGGGGTGCAGTCAGCGTTTTAATTCATCCTAAATGTTTAATAGGGTTGAGATTAGAGCTTTATAGTAGGCCTCTCAAGATCTTTCACTTGAAACTATGTAAAGCATATCACCATAAAGCTCACTTTGTGCACATTGTCATGCTGGAACAAGATCGAATCCCATAGTTCAAGTGTAAGGAAATATTAATGCTACCACATCCACAGACTTCCTATACAGTAGTGTGCCTTCAACAGTTGGTGGAAGAACCACATATGGCTGAAAAAGTCTAGTGTCCCAATACTTTTGTCCATATAGTGTTTCTGGATATATTATACATCTTCTGATTGAAGCTTAGGTTGTACTACAATATCTGATTTGACTAGTGAAACATTACTAAGATATTTATCCAACAAAGTGGCCTTTGTTTATAAACCAGGCCTGTAAGAACAAAGAACTATTTAAACCGTGTGGTGGATACGGTTAATGAGGAACAATGAGTCGATAATATTTTACTAAATAAATAGCAAATGATTGTTATATTGTTTATATGTGTACATTATATGTGTATATTGTTTATATGTGTATATATATATATACATATACATACTTAATTCTTACAAAATGTACCTTTTCTGTTAAATCTGTCTGTAAAATATACACTTTTGACAGCATAAACTTCAATTTTGTTTTGTCACTAAATGCAGTTTAGCTTAAAGAATGAACATGCATTGTTCTTTCTACATGTTTTAGCAAATTACGTGTGACAAAATCAACGCAAATATTCGTAAATCTGCCCGATTTAGAGACCTCCAGAGACATTTCCCTGCAAAAGCATGTACAAGTTTATTTAAATGCTAGACCTAGCATATTGGTGTAAAGCTTTTCCCACAAGTTAGCATGGCCATATGTTTGTACAGTAGTCCATGTATTAGTTACATTTGTGCCTTCCCGTTTGATGATTAGCATAACAGTGGAGCACAACTTGTCACCAGGTTTAAACATATTTATGCACATGGTTTATTTATGCACAAGGTTTGGGTGAGTGGCTGAGCCATATGGGAAGACAGGGTTATGGAAATAAAGCAGCTGTGTTTTTTAACAGAAAGTCCACTCCCCCACCACCCCAGACACACACACACACACACACACACACACACACACACACACACACACACACACACACACACACACACACACACTGCAACACTTTTTATTAGCCTGCACAAAGTTGCATTACAGCTACAGGACCCTCAGTAAAGAGAGCCTGTGTGCAGGGCAGCATTTTGAAAAGTATTATGGTGGAAGGGGTTTTTTTTGTGTCTTTTTTTTTTTTACAGCCATGTTGATAAATGTGCTGCACAATCTCTGTGCTGTAAAATGAGCACTCAACAGCTTTGAAAGCATGCAGCTACGGTACAGCAGGCATGTTATTGAGATCACTGTCATCCCGTGACTTATTATCATGGCGCTTTGATACATCCATTACACCGTGATTGTTATATGGACATTCTTTGGGATTATATTATTGGCTTAATAATGTTTAGGCATTATCAAGATTCGGCTAAACAGAAATCAGTCATTGAGCGTGCCACGCACATGCACAGGTATGAGTGCATATTCGATATTGGAATTCTGTATAATTAGTTACATTTGCTAAACATCAGAGAGAAGTACAATACTACGACAAATTCCTTCTCGCTACAGACCCGTAATAACTGTTGCCCCTGGTTAACCTGCTTCATACCATAAGGCCTCATACATTAGCAGGCCCTTTGAAGTGACTGAAGTCAAGATCAAGGCTTCGGCCTGATCAAAAACAACTCATGCGCATGCTGCGGTGTGTGTCCGCCTCGACTGCTGCTTTAAGTGCAGGTCTCAGATCAGCGCTGCAGTAATTATCAAGCATCCAAACTTTACGACTGATGCAGGCATAAAGTGTGCTGCAACAGCTTTTTCAACTCATTAAAAAAAAATACTGCCCGAAATTTATAAGTGTCTATAAATATATAATTATATGTATATAGAAAATATATTGACAATTAAAAATTATTTTAAAAGATTTACTCGGTATCAGTAAATAAAAACTTGTTTTTACTTTTCGAGTCGTTACAATAATATGAAGACATTAAACAAAAAATAATTTCCTGAACAGCTTCACTTCTTTCTATAGAGATTTTAGGCCAAATGTATTTATTTTAAGTAATGTTATATGCTGTGATTTGATAAGATTTGTATGCGTTTTTGAATGCCCCGTTCCACTGTTTTATTTTCCACTTTTCTGGGAAGCGCTTCCTAAATTTTGCATTGTGCTTCTAAGGACACTAGTAAGGTGAGGAGGCCTAGGGTGCAGTCAGCATCCAATTCATTCCAAAGGTGTTCAGTAGGGTTGAGATCAGAGCAGGCCACTTAATATCTTCTTCAACCCATGTAAAGCATATCTTTATCGCGCTGGCTTTTTGCACAGTGGCATTGTAATTCTGGAACATGTTTGGTCTCTTAGTTCAAGTGAAAGGAAAATGTAATGCTACTAATGATTCAAAGACATCCTGTTCAACTGTGTAGCTCCAACCTTGTGGTAAAGGTTTGGGATAGAACCACATATGGCTGAAAAAGTCAGGTGTCCCAATACCTTTTTTCATATAGTGTATTTGTTGTTGAGTTTTAAAACACCAAATTTAAAAGAATGCATGCTGGATCCTATTAAATAAGCTCATCATTACAACAGAATGTTGGCCAAAATGTTTTTTAAAAGGCTCTACTGAATAATTAGATATTATGAAAGTACTCACTCATCCTTATCCTCCTCTTGACAAACCAATGCAGCAGTGTCTTCATTTGCATACTGAAATATGATTGGCTTTAAAATTTTACGACAAATTAACACTCGTATGTCAGATTATTCTTTAGCTAGATAGATGTATTAGTTACACAAATTTATGTTTAAGATAATAAGCTATTGGTTTTAGTTAGATCACTGGATTTTCAGACACTATTCTGATTTCAGAATCTGAATGCTTTATTGATATTGATCCCCTAGGAAAATTGTTGAAATTGTTGTTTAAACAGCAATGCAAAACAGTCTATACAATTTCTGCTCCACTTAATGGACTACTCCAAATGATTTCATTCTTTAGGAGTGAGCAGGAGAGCTATGATTAACTGTATTTACATGAAAACTGTAATAATTTAATGCTCATCCTATTTCAGAATTGTTTCTAGAACCTTAAGGTCCAGCAGCAGCAGGTGTATATATGATCCAAGGTCCAAGTCATAATAAGATCACATTTAAAATGCCTCCGTGGAGAAATGATGGAAATCCACAGTGTAGATGCCAGAGGTGGTGAACATGCTGACTCTCAGCAAACGATCGAGCTGACATTTATTCAGGCCGAGTGACACGGGCCGCATTAGAAACACAAAGTAGCTTTGATGTGCTGTAACGACCTTGGAGTGTTATTAGACCTGTCTGGCACTCGGCCATAAAGACGCACAGGGCTGAAATGCTCAGCTCTGCATATAGAAACTTGCTGTTTCAGAGAATAAAGTGTAAGTAACACTCTGCTTATTTGTGGCTCTGGGTTCTTCGACAACTAACCTGCAATTTCTGGTTTGTGGTGTAACTTGAGTTTTGCATTACTGCATCAGTGTCATGGATTGGATTCACTTGCGTAATTGCTTTGGATAAAATCGGCTGCCAAAAGAATAAATCTTAAATGTCTTACCCTGAGGAACCTTTAACAGCCAAAAAAACCCAAAAACTTATGGAACCCTGTTTCTAAGGGTATAGTTCAGTTTTATATAATAATGTGAATTAATGTTTGAGTAACATGTGTTATCTGTTTATTACTTATCAAAAGTGCCTTCAGAATTTTTATAAGCCTGGATTTTTTTCAACAAAGAAAGCCATCATGAACCAGACAGACTGATGCAAAAGCAGGCAAACCAAGATTTAATCTACAAACAATTCTAAGACAAGGCTTAAACAGTGAACGTTTAGCAGGATATCACACTACCAAACACTAAACCAGACAAGCAGATAACTTCACAAAGTGACACCGAGGGTTTTAAGCCGATAGTTTGATTGCAAACAGGCTCGTGTCATAAGCAATCAGGGGACTGTGAGCAGACTTGGGGGTTTGACAGGAGGTCATGTGATGAGGTCATGGACTGAGGATCATAGTGGTTGTAGTCTGTAACTTTGAGGTTGTGAACATGGATGTGACACTGTCCTTGAACCCCTGTTCGAGGCCCTCCGAGTTTTCTCAGCAATGATACACAAGGTACTTGCCTATTCAATTTATTGTCGTACCAGGGAATGGTCCAGTACACCATATAATGAAATTCTTACTTGGCAAATCCTCCCAGCAACCTCTAACATAAAGTGTAAAGGACATAACAAAAACACAAGACATAAATGATCGATTTACAAAATTTGATTACACAAAAATAAAAATACACACACACACACATTTGGTATTGTTTGCTAATATGTGGTTTCATTTTATAGATTTTATTTCTATTTCAAATATGACAAACACAAATGAGACTAGTTTTCCACATTTAAAAATATATTCTCATGAATGTCTAAAAATAAAATACATTTACTTAAAGAATGTCAACCCCCTTCACATACTGTACATCACTACAATCTCTGAGCTGTAACTTTCAACTATAGCTTTAAACTGTTATTCTGAACATAGATGATAATAAATGTTGTTTTTGTTTTTCTTACAGAAGACAGTATTCTGTGCACGCCCACATCTCGCGAAACCTATGAGAGGCTTTCTCACACTATTCCCACGCTGCCCCCAGGCTTCCCTGCACCGTTGCTCTTTCCAGAGGGCCTGTCTTCCATAGAAACACTCCTCACTAACATCCAGGTAAGTCTTTTTCCCAGAAAGATTCAGGTGACTTCCAGGTTTCTCATTCATATCTGACCAAATATAAAATAGGGAGTTTTGTGATTCATTTTGAAATTCTGGAATAAATTCTGACTGCACCCCAGGCCTCCTCACCCTACATTATTTCCTGACTTTACTCACACCCTTCTGTCTAAATGAGCACAAATCTTTACATGCACACTCCAAATTCTAATGGAAAATCTTCCCTGAAGAATGGAGATTATAACAGAAAATAGGGACTGAATAAGATGTTTAAAAAGCACATATGGTCAGGTGTCCACAAACCTTTGGCTATACTGTGAATATTATTGATTATTATAATAATAAGCCAAGAAATCAATTTTGTGTGTGTGTGTGTGTGTGTGTGTGTGTGTGTGTGTGTGTGTGTGTGTGTGTGTGCGCGCACGCGCGCGTTTGTGTATTTTCAGGGTCTGCTGAAGGTGGCTATAGACAATGCCCGGGCGCAGGAGAAGCAGGTGCAGTTGGAGAAGACGGAGCTGAAGATGGAGCTTTATAGGGAGAGGGAACTGCGTGAGACGCTGGAGAGACAGCTCTGTGTGGAGCAGAAAAACCGAGGTCATTACTGCACCCACAATCACAATCTTTTGGCAAATGTTTCACATTTTGTATAAAACCTGAAGTGAGTCAGTTATGGTTTGGTTTGGAGTTAGCTAAATAAATCAAACATAATAGTTCATTTTTAATTAGATATGTTTGGGATAAACATCACACCCACAGTGGAATAGATTAACTGATCTCAGTTCTGGGTGAAGTAACAATTCTGCATTGTGTATAAATAATTGTGTGGTAAAGATCTATACACAGTGTGTGATGTGCAGTGTGCAGGAAATCACTCTTGACTCATTTTGCAGCTAGACAGCTAAGGCAAGGTTGCAAAGAAAATACTAATGATTTGTTCTTATTTTATTTCTTTAAACATGTTATAATATTATATAACATTATAATGTATATGCTTTCTAAAAGGTGAGGTATCAAAATGTGTAACAATCATTAAAAAAAGGAACAAATGCTTTTTTTTTTTTGCTTTTTTTTAACTCAAATTATATTCAAAATAATTTAACATTACCATTAATTGATAGATAGATAGATAGATAGATAGATAGATAGATAGATAGATAGATAGATAGAGAGATAGAGAGATAGAGAGATAGATAGAACAGAGATAGCAGCTGATCTCACATCCATACACTCACTAAGGACTGTGAAGTATATTGTGATTAAAGAGTTACTTAAAGAGGGCACAATTCAACCACCTAGCTCATTAGTTAGGGGTCCAGCAGCGGCTCTTTGGGATTTGAACTTACAACCTCACAAATCACTGGTTTAGAACCCTAACCACTGAGCTATCAATCCTGAAAATGTGATTAACTTTATTTCTCTCACTTTAGCCATGATAGCATTTTTTTTCCCAGTTATAACAGGTTTTACATCCAGCAGCTGTTCTAAGACCAGTCCTATCGAGCATATGACTTGTGTGATATTAGTATGAATAACCGTTTGACATCTGTGTGGCAAAACATGCTAAATAGCAAATCCACATTATGTTACATGACCCTTACCACTGCTTTTATCACTAACACTTCAGGAATTCATCATTATGGCACCATAAATACAAAAGTGAATGACCACATCAACACAATCATCTAATTTATACCTGAAAATATATATACAGACAAATACACTTAAATGTATACATGCATACATACACTATATGGCCAAACTTTTGTGGACACCTGACCATAATATTTCTGTGCACTTTTTGAAAATCCCATTTCACATTTAGTCCCCATTTAGTGTGTTTGTGGAGATCTGTGCACATTCAGCCACAAGACTGTTTAGTAAAGTCAGGTACTGATGTTGGGTGAAGAGGCCTGGGTGCAGTCAGTATTCCAATTCACCTCAAAGATTTTCATTAGGGTTGAGGTCAGAGCTCTTTAGCAGGCCACTCAAGATCTTTCACTCCAACCCTTATAAAGCATATCTTCGTGGAGCTGTCTTTGTGCACATAGGGCATTGTCATGCTGGAACAGGTTTGAGTCTGCCAGTTCAAGTGAAGATAATTTAATGCTACCAACTTTGTAGTACCAGTTTGAAGAAGAACCGTATATGGCTGGAAAAATAAGGTGTCCCAATACTTTTGCCCATATCGTGTAGTTTATACATAGGTTTTTAATAAAAACAAAGTAGACACAAATACATATACAAATCCTATTTTCACTTCTGATCATTTTCCTTTTTGGACTTGGGTAAGCATCTAAAATCACAGTGACAGGAAAACATGGCGTGGTAATTAATGTTGTTTAATCATGAGGCCCTTCTTCATTTGTTTTAATATCGCCCACGCTATGATCGAGCCGACAGAAATAAACTGTAGGTTCAGCATTTTCCTTTAGATATACACACATACACACACCTAGGCAAATATGTGCGTGCATAAACAGAAGCACAAATTACAAGCACAAAAACACAAAGCGGCCATATTCACAAGGAAGTTGCAATTTGTAATTACATGTACTCACAGATAATAAAATCTGCTTTAATGAACGATTATGTCTGTAAACTCAAATGCCGCGACACCAGATACGATCCACATGGCGAAAGTTGTACATAATACATCACATCAGCATTAAGTGAGTTCTCAGTCATAGGACTCCATTGTAGAATAATTTGCTGTTTTTATCTCTTAACGCCGAATGAAGAGTTGGAAAAAAAAAATGTGAGCGCTGATTTCAGACCAGTTAATAAAGGCAAAGAGGAAGCCTCAATACCCGAGGGAGCATTAGAGCTAATGCAAAGAAGCCCATTTTCGCTGACTCGAATGTCTTAAGTCCATTATTACAAACAGAAGAAAATGAAGGCGGTCAGCTGAGAATTGCGCGCCGTCGAACATTTAATACGCGCATTGCACTATACACTGAGTTGTTACCAAACTACATCTGAGCAGCAATTATGTGCAGAGCGTTTACTCATTAAAATCATTTAGCTACAGTGTTAGTTATTGCTGCTGTAGTATTTCCTACTTTAATTAGCTGCGTGTGGATTGAACTGGATCAGGGGTTTTCCTGCCATTGTACACGGTAATGGTCCCTCTGCCTAGCGCTGGTGGGCGATTTTTATTACGTAGGCTCTGATATTCCAATATTTGATAAACCAGAGTGTTTCATGTTCTCTTATAATTTGTGTAGCATTATAGTAGTGCAGACCGACCACTAATAAAATAAAACTTTTTCTGATATTTCAGTGCATCCCTGATTCTTTCCCATTTCCTTCATTGTTTTTGCATGGGTTTGTTTAAGTTTACATATCGAACATCTCAGGTAACCACTCCTTGTAGCCATGGTGAGTAGAAAAGTATAGTACTTTAAGGCACATGGAAAGCAAAAACAAAAAAACTACATCAGGTTTATTCTAGACTCAAATTTCAGTGGTCCTCTGCTACTGCTGCTGATCAGCCCCGATGTTATTCGCTATGAGATACCTTTCTGCTCACCACTGTTGTAAAGAGTGGTTATTTGTCTTAATGTTGACTCCCTTTTAAATCGAGCCAGTCCGGCAATACTTTTTTGACTTCTCTTAATAACACAATGTTTCCGGCGTGAACCTGTTTTTATCAAAACATTCAGAGTAATCTCCCGAGACTGATGTGCATGAAAAATCACCATTTCTGAAATTCTCAAATCAGTCCATCTGAGACCAGCATCCATATCATATTCAGAGTCTCTGAGATCACATTATTCCCCTATTATAGTGTTCGATTGATTTTAATATCAGAATTAAGTCATTACCATAATTGTGTAGCCGCCATCTGAGTTAAAATGATCGCCAAATTGCTAGCATTAGCAGGTTAGCTACTGTAACAAGCCTACATTGACTGAACATCCATTCATTTTATAAATATATAATAATACAATTTTGGTTTATAATCAAAAATTCTAATAAAATAACAATGAGCTTTTTGAGTTGAAGGTATCATTTTCCTGCTTAGCTTTGCTGTCAGTTAAAGCTAACAACAGTCTTTTTTCACCTGGCTAATTCAAGGTGTGTTGACTCGATTCTTCACACACATTTGTGATGTTGAAACTGCAATTTCACAATACTTTTGAAATAAAGTGAATTTAGTTATGGCATATAATCAGCTGGTTGGGTTAGCATACCTCTACACAGTTACACAGTGCACACATTGTATAAAGTATGTAATTACTGTATTTTCTCAGCTTCAAAAACGTTATTGCCAAGGTGAGTACAGTTCTGTCATTGTTGGGGGGAAAAAGGGAAGTTTGACCTCTATCATTACTAACATTTTCTTACTCAGGATGTAAAAGTGACACATTATTTATCTGTGAGGAATATTGCTAAACCCTGAGGTAATTAGTTACCTAGAGTAAGCAGAGGCTTATTAAAATGGCCGACTCCCTCAAACCACACATATTGTGCTGTACTATAAAAGACAGCGTGGTTTTGAGAATCAGAAGTATTTGAAGTGCCTTCCACTTTTTTAGTACATTTTTCTTATAGTCTCACATTTGTTCCTTTCCAGCCCTGATCCAGAAGCGACTAAAGAAAGAGAAAAAGACTAAACGGAAGCTCCAGGAAGCTCTCGAGTACGAGTCCAAGCGACGTGACCAGGTTGAGCAGACGCTGCAGCAGACGACAGCCAGCGAGCACGCTCACACTCCAAAAGGTGAGCAAACACACATCACACACTGCCGAGTTACACAGCTGCAATAATAGCCTGCTGTAGGAGTGGCTTCTGGTTACATACTCACTCACTCACACACACACACACACACACACACACACACACACACACACACACACACACACGCACAGAGCGTTGAAAAATGCATGTCATTAGAGTGCTGATATATTACAGAACTTTACAATTGTAGCACATAGAGTATAAATCATGCTCTTTCTTCCTCCTGTATTGTGCACTGCAGATCCATCATCCTGTATTGATTACATCCGCAATTGCTCTTCTGTTGTTTATCTCTGCATTCGACACACTGAACACTCAGAGTTTCCTTTATTTTGATCTAAATGGTTTTTCCAGGAGGTTTTTTTCTTGTCTTCGTGGAAAAAAAGCTTGTCGAATTTAAATGGTACAATTTAGCCAGAAACGAATCAGCCCTGCTATAGTCCAGCACTCGAGACAGGTTACCGTAATTTCTCGGACTACAAAGCGCACCCATATATAAGCCACATCCACTGAATTTGACAAAGATTTTTATTTTTAACATAAATAAGCCGCTGAAACTAATGAACTTTACACAGGCTTTAATGTAAGACAGTGTCTGTTACACGGTGTAACAGGAAAAATATGTTGTGGCTCCATTAAGAGCAGAGCGACATTTTGGGAATAGCCTGTCGCCGCATTTTCCCAGTATTACTGCATGTGTGCAAGACCGAGGAACATGTCTTTATTATTTTCTGATGTTCATTTCTAAGTTTCTTTGACTAACCCGTAACGCTGTTGCCAAGAAAAATAAAAAAGCACGAGTTTTGGAAACCTGTCTGTGCTTATATGATTTCTGTTGCAACTGGAGTTAGCGAGCTCTCCCTTCACCCAGACTCAACGCGTTACATCGGCTTGTATCTAAACAGTAGCCTACCAAGAAAGTCATTGTTCACTGTCTTCTTCCTTCCTTTCATAACTATTTCTCTTGGGAGTATTTCTTTTGGCATCGTCAAGCTTTTAAAAAAAAAACGTTTTTTCTCCTGATGCTGTGCAGTTTAGAACACAGGTGATGTGCGTTTTTTCGTTTCGGTTCGGAAATTTAATTGGTCTAATGTTATGGAGCTCAGTTTTTGGCTTGAAGTTTGTAAAACCGGGAAAAACCCAGGAAAAAATCATAAATAAGTCACTTCGTTGTTTAAGCCGCGGGGTTCAAAACGTGGGAAAAAACTAGCGGCTTATAGTCCGAAAAATACGGTATGTGTCTGAATTTTGCACTAAATCTGAACTAAAGCTAATGATGCTAACAATTTAGAAAAGCTTGTCGCTATTGGCTTAGCATTGTCAGACTGCATGTCAGAATCATTACACAAAAATCAGAAAGTTCCTTTAAAAAGTGAATATTCACCTTGAAAAATAAATATCTGTAATGTGGTTGTGATCGATTGTGGATTGTTGGCTTGTGCGTTTATTTTTTATGTTATTCCTGTGTAAAGTTAGTGGTTGTGTGCTGTGCTAGCACAGTTTCCGTGGTGTTTAATTGGGGGGGGAAATGTGTGATATTTAACGTAAGAACTAACAGTCAGATTTTTTAAATTAGCACCTAGAAACAAAAGAGCTTCTTTTATTTATTAGCAATTTTTACTGATACATTTTATTTTTTATGTCCCCTTTATGAGAATCTCAAACTGGAAGTAGATGAGAGTGAAAAGACTGGACTCAGAGTTCAAATATTTTGCAGATATTTCAAAGTACACAGGATGTACAGATTTTAAACTTTTTTCATTGAAAAATCTTCCCTTATTATAAATAACAGCTTTACACACGCCTGGCATACTGACAATTTGTTTTTCCAAACATTCAAATGAAATATTTTGCCATATGCCTCTTTTAAAACTGACTTTCTAAACTTGAATCAGTCACCGTTCAGTCAACATTCTCACCTTTCCTGCTCCACAACAAACCCCAAACCATTGACTGTGGTTGTGAGGCAGTCTGGTAACATCTTTCTGTCCTGTTTTGCATCTTATAAACATTCTTCTGTTAGATCCAAATATGTTAAATTTGGACTCATCTATCCACAAAAATATAATTTCCATTTCATATAAACAAAAATATGAATATGAATAAGGTTCAAAAACCATAAAAAACACACCTCCACACCTTTGACATACACTCATTCAGAGAAAATTTGTTCTTTCACTTCTAAGTTACGCTTGATTTTTTTTATTGCATGTTTCTTCAGAGCCACCTGCTCCGGAAATGGAGAGCGACCTGTGCAGGGACAGAACAGATGCAGACAGGACGATACCAGGTAACATCTCCCTCGCTGTCCACTTGCAAAAATTAGAATCGGAACTGTAGCCTTTTTTTGTTTACTCCTTCTACAATTTCCTTTTTTAAAGGTTTTTATAGATGTGCAGTAGCACACAAATCACTCGTTGGGGTGTCAGCGCACCATCGTATCAGTGGCCCTGATCATAAGTCTCAGCAGCGTGACCAGAAATTGTGTCACGAAGCCTTTGTTCAAAGATTAAACATCTAAAGCTTTGAGAAGGAAATTAAATTGAATGTCAGCGAAGCAAAAAAGAGAGACAGGGGGGAAAAAAGGCGGGTGGGCAGTAATTAATGGCTCTCTTAATTGTCCTCGTGAAATATTTGCATGGGCATAATTTACATAATTTACATGTAGTAATTAATCATTCAAAGGGGTTTCTTTCTCTTTTTTTGTCTGGGTCGAGAGCGCGTGGGCACTGTTTCGGCTGACATTTATTTTAATGCGCCTTCCCTCTCTCTCTTTTTCTTGACAAAACCTTTCATCTCGTTTTGAAATCTGCCTGTGTAAGGACACAACCTCACGGACCGAGGCTATTCATCGGCACATCGAGGCCCACATCAGTCAAGTCTGGCAAATATTCACATACATTTCGGTTCATTAGACCTTTTTGTCTTGTGTGTCTGCAGATGGACGGCTCTTTCTCAAGACTGCGGTGATGTACTGAAGAAGCGAGATAACATGTAAATCAGAGCGGAGACAGAAGAAGCAGAAGTGAGAATAATCACAAAAATTCGATTGTATTGGAGGACTAGAGACATTTCAAGGGCCCCCAAAGGGTCGGTGTCTACAAATTACTGCGAGGAGACTGTCACACGCATTGGAAATCAATGCTTTCATTGTGGCTCTCTGTGAAGTCCACGCACCTTTTCTTATCACGGAGGCTAAAAACACACCATGTGGACCTTCATGACCATTTTTTTCTAGGATATTTAAACCTCTCACAACTTTACTGACCATGACAAAAAAAATATTTCAGAGCTTCTCTTTTATAGCCCTGACATGTTTAACTATCTATATAGCACTATTTCCATGAGGAGGGAGGGAGGGAGGGAGGGTGAGTCTGAGAATTTGAGTTTATTCATTGTTTATCGAATATCTACATTTAATGTGTTTTTTGTGTAGCTGTCTTGTTATTCCCAGAAAAGATTTTTTTGTTTTGTTTTTCTTTTATCTCATTATTATATGTTTGATGATTATAGCAGGTATTCTCAAACGAAGAAAAAAAAATCATGAAACATGGAACGTGTACATAAAAGTGTAGAGATAATATTGTGCATTGTATGTTGTAGCGCTGTTAGGAAATCAATACAAACCTTTTAATGAAATATCTTGCATCTAATTTATTATTATTATTATTATTATTATTAATAATTATTATTAGATCCATATCCATCATCATCATACCTGACTAGGAGAGCATGCTGGCATGTCATTTACATTTTTTTGTGTCCGTCTGATTGAGATATACATATATATATATATATATATATATATATATATATATATATATATATATATATATATATATATATATAATAAAAAAAAAATTTTTTTTCACCTGGCACAAAGCAGGTCACATCTTACAGACACGTTTCCATCTACACGTGCTTTGTTTTTTTGTTTTTTGTATTATTATTATACAGAAATGGCCATTGTCCAGGTTTTACATTATATCCAATTTCATTTTTTTACTTTTTCACCTGGATATAATTTAGTTGATTTTGCCCATAAGTTAGTTTTGTTTTTATTTTGTATTTTTTTTCAAATAATAAGAAATACCATTAACATTTATGTTCCCCATGTATGGTGATGTTGTAATTTTTTTCTTTAATATGCACGACATGCAGATGAAACAAATATACCTTTTATTTCAATGTGTAAAAGAGTTCAGTTCTTTGGCCACCTAAATTCTCCAACATGTAAGTAGAGAGGGAAAAAGTGAAAGAAAAAAAATGTATTGTTATTTGCTGTTTGTTTTAGTGATGTTCCTGATTTAAGCTTTTTTGTGCTCTTAAACTAAGTCACAGTGTATAAATGGCACAATTAGAATCAAAACACAGTTTCTCCAGGGTTCTTTAGCGGTTTATAGGTTTTTATTACTTGAAGAGGCGAGACCGAGCCATTAAAAGGTTCTAACAGAGGTGCAGGACATGGGGCAAGAAAAAGCTTAGGTTTGGGGTTAAGACGTTAAAATCCCACCACCATCCTGTGAGTGCATGGAGTTTGCATGTCCACATGCTTCTGTTTTTTTCTCAGGTACTCTGGTTTCCTCCCCAAATCCAATGAAATACTTTGCAGGCATTCAAATGGTCCACATGTGAATGAGTTAGTGTGTAATTGTGCCCAGAGATGGAGTCCCACACCTCATGCTTCGAGGTCTCTGGGATAAGCTCCAGGCTCCCCTGCGGCCTTGTACATGGTAAGTGGTATAGAAAATGGATGTCGTTCTATAATCTACCTATAAAATGTTTTGGGGTACTATTAAGTTGCAAGGACTTATCTTTACATAATGAATTGGATATTATAGAAATATAATTAGCCAAAACCTGGTGATCCAACATCTATAATACAAGTTGCTAAGCTATTGATTTATATGGTCATTTTCTAAATCCAGAGCACTATGTATCAAACACTTTATTATGTATGCTACATTATTTGCTGTTATGTTTGTGCATGTGCAAGTACGTTGAAGAATTATGTGCAAGGACATTCTTCATGAATTGCATTCATAGAGTTGATATCTGTATTAGAAAAACACCAGAATTTTGTTTGGTGCTGGTTTCTTTCAATTCAATTTTCAATTTCATTGAAGCCTATTGTTTTTTTCTTAGAAGATCGAGTAAATCGGTTGTTCATGCACCTTCAATTGCTAGCAATTAACAATAGGGGCAGCAGACACACCCAGACTCTTTTTTTTTTAACCAGACATCAATTACGGTAACCCTCACACAGTGGCGTCATTAGGCATCGCTACAGACTATGTGACAAATCAGACGTGTCTTGCTGTAGCGTGCAATGCAGTTAGCGATACGTCCAGCCACAATGGAGCAGGAAGATAAGGCTAATGTAATCGAATCAGAAAGGGGATATTATGCATTAGCGTGTGTGTTAGTTGTAGCGTTCAGAGAGGCGTCTGGCGGCTGAGGTAAGGTTGGAGGACGTGTTATCTAAATGAGTGCAAAGAAGGGATGAGGACCAGGGTCCGTGAGACGGATAATGAAAGGGCAAGAGAGGAGCGGACGGCTTTTAGCCTTTTCTCTTTTGGCCATTACTAATTCATGCTGCTCTTTCTTGCTCTTAGTGATGAGAGAAAAAGAGAGGGAGAGTGTTTAGGGAAAGGGGGGAAAAAACGGTGTGGGGATAATGTGCCGTGAAATTGAGTCTCGTTTGCAAAGGGTTGGGCTGCTTTTTGACTCCAAAAGCGCCACACAGGAAATGCTGGGAAATTGACTGCTCTCCACCTAAGAGTGTATTGTTTACTTTGATCAACCTTTACTCTCTGGGCTAAAAAAGGGAAGTTAAAAGATGGCAGGAATTAGTGCCCTTTGTCAGGGCTAAAGTGTGAATTACAAAAAGGACCTTTTAATGGATGTGGAGCTTTACCACATACTTAACATTTGCTGAGTGAATGCTTCCTGAAAGAAAAAGAAAAACAGGCCAAGCTCACAGTTTCCAGACTTCAGCGCTAATTAACCTGACAAAGTCTTGCCTAATCCCACTCCACCTATTTTGCCAGGCTGGGGTTGGTTTGTAATAATTTCAAGTGATCAGAGTTTAATGTTTTAATGTGCTGTTCTACATCAAGTATTTGCGCATCACTAAAGACTCTGAAATACAAACTTCCTTTACTTTCTTTGCTAAAGAAGGCTATTTGACTCCCTCTTGCTGTGATATTATCAGTAAGAATGTGCCGTCTGGCAAAGCAGGGGTTCCCATGTGGAACATTTCCAAAAGTTTCCTTAATTATTTTTTTTCTTTTTCATACAGGTTCCGTCTAAACTCACTTTAAAAACTATTTCAAGGAACCCCTGAGGGACATACAAAAGGAAGGCCCAAGATATTGTTGTGAAACAAGTACACACCAGTTTGTCTTAGTTCTTAAATAAATTACACACCAAGAGAGCGAGAATTCCTTCTGTTAGAAATCTAATCGGTCCAGCTTTTTCACAGACTGCTACAAAGCCATTGACACTGGAGACTCCTTCCATAATTGCTACATAAACCCCTTCATTGTATCATTTACACACTTTATTGTGTTTGTGTGCACACATTTTCACCATTCAGTATCCTGATCTAGCTGCTGTCATTGAAACGATTATATACTTGTGTGAGAGCATTTCGGTATTCACCTGCTGTCAGAGCTGGCTTCAATACTGACCAATCAGAATTGTGAATTCAGCATTGTTGCGATTTTCAAATAGATGAAAGCCACGGTTAGGCTAAAGTTTTGTGCTAATTAAAAGGGGCTAAGACTTGGCCAAAGTTTACCATTAAGTAATAATGTTGGACAATGTTAAAATATGCATAAACCTTTATTTTGCTTGTGGATTTGTGTTGCCAGTATATGACATCCACGTCGTAAAGTTACAAAAATTGCCACTAAAGCTGCAACGAGTCTTAAGGGAATATGAAGGACGAATGTAGGGGAGGAAAATCACACCATCACTGATACCACATGTTCTCGGTAAAAGCTTAAACGCTTTCCGTTGTAATCCATTTTGCTGCTGACATCAGATGATGGTGGACACAGGAAATGTTTGAGGGGGGAAAAGGGCTTGAAAAAAGTCCCACCTTTTTTTTTTGTGCTAAAAGGGGAGGGAAATGTGTAGAGACATTAACTGAACTGAAAGTGTGAATTTTCTATAATGGATCCACACCTTTTGAGATTGATGCTTAAATTTGGTTGACAGCTGCTGAGTTTCCCAGTACTGATGAACCTTTGTATAACTTCCTCACTCCACTAGTTTTTGACAGTGCTCATGTTTGTAAGTTTTAATGCAGGAATTCTCTGCATATCGATTTGTTTTGCCAGTTTGAAATGTCCAGGCTGCATACAGAATTAAAAACTGGCACTCCAGCTGCAGCGAGTCCTGAGGGAGGCCGATGAGCGCAAAAAAAAAAACATCTCACGATCAGTGATGCCTCATCTTCTCAGTGAAAGCTTACATTCTCTCCACAGAAGGGAGCCATTCAGACGGATTTTTGC
This sequence comes from Silurus meridionalis, assembly GCF_014805685.1. Lineage (NCBI taxonomy): Eukaryota > Metazoa > Chordata > Actinopteri > Siluriformes > Siluridae > Silurus > Silurus meridionalis. The sequence continues at coordinate 8,775,395 of NC_060907.1, forward strand.
TGCTAGTCAGCAGTACGTGAAGCAGATGTTGGTGGACACTGTTCAGACATCTCTGTCACATTCTACCATCTCTCCATTTAACTGCTCCCTAATGAGTATTTATTGTTTCCCAACACTACTGTCACTCCCTTTTTATTGGTGTGTGCACGCACAAGTTTGTCTAGGTGTTTATAGGTGTGTATATGTGTGTGTGTGTGTGTGTGTGTGTGTGTGTGTGTGTGTGTGTGTGTGTGTGTGTGTGTGTGTGTGTATATGTGTGTGTTCCCGAGATGACATCTCCTGGCCACCTCTTGACAGCTGGACTGGCTTGTTTTCGCTGTCGTCCCCTGGGTATTCGCTGTCAGCTTTGTGCTCGGCCAGACTGCGAGGAGAGAGATTAATGGACAATAAGGACATGATGGAGGGAGGGAGAAAGGGAGGGAGGACAGGAGGGAAAAGAACGATGAACAGGAGCAGTGTGACAGTAAGAGAAATAGAAATATAAGAATGAATGTAATGAAAACAAAAGGGAGAGAAGAATGGGAAGGACAGGAAAAACGGACAGAAAGATGACAATGCATGGCAAAGAAAAAGGACAGACGGATGTGGGGCGGACTGACAGAAAATGGAGGAATGGTTTGACAAGAGGGGAGTTAAAGAGGAAGACAAAAGGGACAAAAAGAAAAGAAGAGCTGGGACTAGGTAGAGATAATGGGATGGAACAGAATGCCAGAAAAAGTGAAACTGTGACAGAAGACAGGAGAAGTAGATTGGGGGGGGGACGACAGAAAGTAACAAGGAAGCTGTGAAACAGACATGGACAGAACAGCGAGAAGGACAACAGAAAGAGACAGAAATAAAGAGAAAGCGACAGGCAGGGAAACAGCGAAACAGACACGGATAGAAAAGGCCCTCGAGACTAAAACGAAGAGAAAAGAAGACAAAAAGAGAAACCGTGACAGAGAGCGATAGGCAGAGAGAGAGAGAGAGAAAGAGAGAGAGAAAGTGAGAGAGGACAAGCGCAGGCCAACAACCATCTGCTCATTTCCTTCTAATGGACAAAGCAAACAGCAGGAGACACTGCTGACTACAAATCTGGCTTTTCTTCATTACTGAAAGCACACAGTAATTTGTCCCCAAGTTTAACTCAGACACAGACATGCCTATTCTTTTTCCTTTTCCTTTTCTCCCTGCTGCATGTCTTTTTTCCCCCTCCCTTTATTCTTTTTTCATTAATCACGCCCAAGAGATAACCTGCCACTCTTGCTCAAAGGGTCTTTTATTTAAAGAAGACGCACAGCCTTGGACATTAACACCAGTCTCTTTGTTAGCTATGACATAAACTAGTGTCTGTAGTCCTGATCAGTCGAACTTAAAAAAAAAAAATAAGGAAACAAGAAAGAAGAAAAAAATTAATAAATAAAAATAGCAGACATATTTTGACTGAGAGCAACCTTAACTGCAAAAATCCCTCAAGGCACCGGGTGTGGCCCAGGTACTTTTATGAATTTTAAATGACTTTCAAATTGATTCTTATGAATTATGGTTACTGAAGGAACACAAAGAGGAGTTCAGATTGCTAGAACACACATCATCATAATGCTGTCCTATTGATTAGCTAGCTAGCAGTGTAATGAAAAAGCTAGTCATTAGTTCCTCAGCACTTTTCATTAATCAGTACACTAATTGTTTGTTTTTAACTAAGTGGGAACTGGGAGATTTTTGAGTTTGGAGTAGAACAAAATCAGCCTTCCAACTTGTAATTCCCACTCGATCGGTTTTCCAGGAGGACTAATTTATTTATGGAATTCAATTGAAATCGTGTCCCTTCTTCCATTTCATCTTTATCTGAAGAAATCCTATATGGTAAACACAGACTAGCAGCATGATTAACAAAAGAAAAACGTCCCAGTGTGCTTATAGTAAAATGTAAGTACTCTTGGAAGGACTTTAATGGACTAGAACTGACTGTTAACTTAATTAACATGTGTGGAAGGAGTCTCCATTGTCAGGGCTTTGTAACAGTCAGAAGTATTGCAGCACTTTTGTGACACAGGAAAGTCTTTAAACAAGCTTGCCTGATGGATGTTACACATGCTGTGTCTGTAAAGGTAAAAAGGTCCATTAGAGCCCAGTGAAATATTTTCTTCGCATATCCCAGCAATGTTTGGAAGCTGGGGTCAAAGCACAGGGTCAGCCCCTAAGAGATGATACAGTGCCCCTGGAGCATAGAGGGTTAAGGGCCTTGTTTAAGGGCCCAAGACCAGCAGCTTGCAAATGTGTGGCTTGAACCCCTGACCTTCCAATCAGTAAGCCAGCACCTTAACCATTGAGCTAATACTTCCTCTCAGCCAACATTAATATTCAATTTATAAAAGATAAGCATGTTTCATTTGCTTCCAACATAAACCTGAACTATCAGCCTTTAATATAAAGTACACTATAGAGACAAATATTTAACACACCACCATAAGATTTGTACATAGTTTTTGAACATCCCATTCCATATTTAGTGCACATTTGCTGCCATAAGAACCTTCAGTCTTCTGGGAAGATGTAAATTAAACTTTGTTTCGGCTTCACCCGTTAGGGGTCGCCATATCGGATCCTCCACACCTTTGATTTGGCAAATGTTTTCATGCTGGATGCCCTTCCTAACACAACCCTCCCCATTTATCCGGGCTTGGGAACGGCACTGAAAGTGGCTGGGGTTGGTTCCCTGACCGGGGATCGAACCCGGGCGGCAGCAGTGAGAGCGCTGCATCCTAACCACTAGACCACCAGGGAACCTGCTGGGAAGATGTAAATGTGGCTGCAAAAGCCAGGGATCCCTATAACTTTTGTCCACATAGTGTATAATTAAAGGTTTTTGTAAATAGAGAATAAACATTCCTTACATTTTCTCCTTTTCATTTTCTTATTACTTTATCAAACTTTACATTAGGAAAATCAGCCTGCTTTATCATTTAGCTAGTTACATTTGCTAGCTATTTTGGTGTTGAACATTGTCAAGTTAACAAGCTAGTTAAATTAAGTATAATCTTTTGTTCAGGTTCATTGTTTATTGTTTTGTTCAAATGTTCAAGTGGATAATAGTTAGCTATTGTGTACATACCTTGGCATTTATTCCATATGAGTAATTTAACATTTTCTAAACATCAATCCAGGTTTGTGTGAGTTTAGCCTAATTTATTCTCTTATGACTGAGAGCTTAGCAAGCTAGATTGTCATTCAGGTTGACGCACATCAAGTCTCGTCATCAGATTAAAGTGTTTACTTTTCATGTTAAATACTTTAGTATTTTCAAATGTAGATACATTTGAACTATTTTACTATATAGAGCTATATATAACTATATTATACTTTTACTCTCAGTAAGCTTTACATGGAATACATAGTTTTACTTAAGCTCAGTTTCTCTGTACTTTTTGCTCTTTTGCTATGAAAATATAGTTCTTGTTAAAGTCACAATTTTTTGATTATAAGATTTTTGTTAAGTATATGTAACTTCTGAGGCACAAATTGTTAAACAACTAGATTAGGATGGGATTACCTTAACTGTCACTATCAGTACAGAGACTAAAATACAGTATGATTTCAACAAAAGAAAAATGCTAAATTGATGTGGCAACAGTTAATATAGCACAGCATAAGTAAAGGTAAACATTATGATGCATATCATAATTTCAGTTGGAGAGTAGGTTAAAGTAGATCATTATCATGTTATTTTAGAATATTGCAAACCAAATGGCTCAGAGTCATGAATAATTATACTCTAACCAGAAATTGTGTAACATGAGTCCATGATTGATTATATTCTAGGAATATCATGCATGACCATTTGGCTAGTGAAAAAGTCTATTTGAGAAATCACCTAAGGTGATGCAGGCTAATAATATATCACAATGCCCAGTGGCTCCAAGATGTTTTTATACTTTATTCCAAATAATATCATTATATTATCTATTATCTTTTATCTATGTTGTATTATATTATCAGTCTTTTGCATGCATTAGTTGTCATGGCTACAGGGGTGTAATTAATTAGATTTTGTTCATTTTTTGATTTATTTTAAAATACACAAGTTTGCTACAAGTTCAGTATTTTGCGGCTATGAGAATAGATCTTTAATATGTCCTTGAAGTATTCACTTGTGGTGAGACATTATTAATAAATTACCACTATGTCAGCTCAGCAGCTCTGTACAAAAACTGGAATTAAAAATTAATTTTCTTATTTAGTCTTATATAAGAGCTTCACCATCTATTCCAAACCAAACCATTAGACACACACACACACACACACACACACACACACACACACACACACACACACACACACACAGCACCACCAAAAGTGCAAATAGTAGCATTTTTGCAAATTGACAAGTAAATGCATATGCAAGTATTTATATACAGCATGCAATATATATATATATATATATATATATATATATATATATATATATATATATATAATTATATATTAATATTACATATATTACATATGTACACTGAAAAAAATATAAAGTCAATAGCAGTAAAGAGATGTGTAGACACTGTTGAAAAGTACAAATAAATAGTTATTAATTAAATGTGCAGACACTATTGTAAGTATACAAGTAGAAGGTTATAAGACTATATATATATATATATATATATATATATATATATATATATATACATACACACACACACACACACACACACACCGGCCACTTTATTAGGTACACCTGTCCAACTGCACGTTAACGCAAATTTCTAATCAGCCAATCACACGGCAGCAACTCAATGCATTTAGGCATGTAGACATGGTCAAGACGATCTGCTGCAGTTCAAACCGAGCGTCAGAATGGGGAAGAAAGGTGATTTAAGTGACTTTGAACGTGGCATGGTTTTTGGTGCCAGACAGGCTGGTCTGAGTATTTCAGAAACTGCTGATCTACTGGGATTTTCACACACAACCATCTCTAGGGTTTACAGAGAATGGTCCGAAAAAGAGAAAATATCCAGTGAGCGGCAGTTCTGTGGGCACAAATGCCTTGTTGATGCCAGAGGTCAGAGAAGAATGGCCAGACTGGTTCGAGCCGATAGAAAGGCAACAGTAACTCAAATAACCACTCGTTACAACCGAGGTATGCAGAAGAGCATCTCTAAACACAAAACACGTCGAACCTTGAGGCGGATGGGCTACAGCAGCAGAAGACCACACCGGGTGCCACTCCTGAGAGCTAAGAACAGGAAACTGAGGCTACAATTCACACAGGCTCACCAAAATTGGACAATAAAAGATTGGAAAAATGTTGTCTGCTTTGATGAGTCTCGATTTCTGCTGCGTCATTTGGATGGTAGGATCAGAATTTGGCATCAACAACATGAAAGCGTGGATCCATCCTGCCTTGTATCAACGTTTCAGGTTGGTGGTGGTGGTGTAATGGTGTGGGGGATATTTTCTTGGCACACTTTGGGCCCATTAGTACCAATTGAACAGCCTACCTGAACAGCCTACCTGAGTATTGTTGCTGACCATGTCCATGCCTTTATGACCACAGTGTACCCATCTTCTGATGGCTACTTCCAGCAGGATAACGCGCCATGTCATAAAGAGCGAATCATCTCAGACTGGTTTCTTGAACATGACAATAAGTTCACTGTACTCAAATGGCCTCTACATTCACCAGATCCCAATCCAATAGAGCACGTGTATATATATATATATATATACACATAGTAAGGAAAAATTCTGGAGTGAGTTAGATGGAGTGGTAGATGGTGTACCTAGGAATGAATGATTGGTGATTGGGGCAGACTTTAATGTATAGTATGTACAGTAAGGTATATACACATAAATAAAATAGTAGTGCTACTGTATGTAAGGCACAATATGTGTAGTAGACAATATGAATAATAAAAAATACAATATGTTAAATGTACATTGTATGTATAATTGTACAGTTATATATAGTGTCTATAAAGTGATACAGTACTTTAACAGTATAGGGTAGAGTTCAGTACGGTGATGGTAAATGGAAGATGTCCCTGAACCTGCTGGTTCTGGTGCGTATGTTCCTGTATCTCCTTCTTGATGAAAGGAGGTTTAACAGTTTGTAACTGGAATGTGGAGAGTCCTTGATAATGTTGTGAGCTCTGCGCAGACATCTGCTGTGGTGAAGGTGCTCAATGGCAGGTAGTTGGGTGCCAGTGATGCGTTGATCGGTTTTGGCCACTCTTTGCAGGGCTTTACGTTCACACACAGTGGAGCCTCCATACCATACAGTGATGAAGTTGGTCAGGATGCTCTCGATGATGTAGCAGTAAAAACTGGTAAGAATCCCCAGGGACAGATGAGCTTTCTTAAGACTTTTCAAGAAGTACCGGTGTTGTTTTGTCTTCCTAACTAGAGCTGAAGTGTTCTGGTGCCAGGACAGATCCTCAGAGATCTCCAAAGAACTTAAAGATACCCTCAGTTCCATCGATGTAGACTGGGAAGTATCTCCTGCTGTTAGATTTCCGAAAGTCCACAATGAGCTCTTTAGCCTTAATAATAATAATAATAATAATAATAATAATAATAATAATAATAATAAACTTTATTTTGTATATCGCCATTAAAAGAAGTTTCTCAAAGCGCTTGACATAAAAGATGAAATTAATAGATACACATAATCATACAGACACTAAAACTAACCATACAAAAAATAAAAACCCAATAAATAAAAACAAAGAAGTCACATAAAAGCTACCCTAAAAAAGTATGTTTTAAGATGGGATTTAAAAACACCCAGGGATTCTGCATTCCTAATCTCTGAGGGCAGGGAATCTTCATGGAGTTGAGGGTCAGGTTGTTGGTGGCACACCAGACTGTCAGGCTTCAGATCTCTCCCTTGTATACCGATTCGTCGTTGTTGCTGATCTGGCCGACCACAGTGGTGTCATCTGCATACTTGATTAAGATGTTGGAGTGATGCAGAGGAGCACAGTCATGGGTAACAGGGAGCAGAGTAGTGGTCTTAATACCCTCAGAATGAGAGTTGAGGATACCTGTTTTCTCACACCAACAGACTAAGGTATAGGTACCCAGGTCACTAAGCTTAGTGATCACTAAAGTCTGTATTGGGGGGACTGTATTGAAACTGTCATTAAAGACCTGTGACAGTTGTCCAGCGCATGCTCTGAGAACACGTCCCGGTATGCTGTCCGGACCAGCTGCCTTGCATGCATCCACTTTGCTAAATACTGAATAGACGTCCATTGTTGAGAGTAAAAGTGGATTGTAAGCAGTAGTAGAGTCAGTGGTTAAGAATAAATGGGCTATGCCTTAATAGAAAAGAACAAAAAAGTGATTGAGTTAGTAGTACATACATACATACATACATACATACATACATACATATACATACATACATATACATACACACACAATATATATATATATATATATATATATATATATATATATATATATATATATATATATATATATATAAAAGTGGGATGCTTCAAAATACAATTTAAGCACCATGTGTCTTATTTATATGACTAATAATTTACTAAGCAGGAAGCAAGAGAAGGAAGAAAAGAAGGCCGTCTGGTACAGTTCCTCATTACTACCTTGCCAGGCGGATGTTTGGATATGTTTTGTGTTTAATAGAAACAATATGGACGGAAAAAAATGGGGCCACTGTACCAACATATGGGGAACAACCCCACATTACATTATATTGCACAGATCTGGGATCAGTTCGCATACGTCTTAACCTTATAGCTGAAAAGCAATACTGGTCTTAAAACTGGGTGAAAACACTCCATAGGGTCCTTTCCTGCTCCTTCAGGGCTTTGTCGTAAAAACTAATGGTGCCGCTGTGGCTTTCATCAGAGCATCTGTATTCGGTTTCCGATCATCTCATTAACTTACGCAGACGTGAGTCACGTCCCGTCAGAAATAATCTGATCCCAGCGGCCTGTCATTGCAAACCGCTTTTATTGGGCTGATGATATGATTAAGAATATGATTACACAGCCACAGCATATGGATTGAGATGGAAAGGGATAGAGATGTGGAACAGAGAAGAGGGGCAAAGATACATTGGATGAAGAGGGAAGGGCTGATGAAATAGACAGTTGGGATGGACAGATGAGGTGAGGAGGGATAGACAGGTGAGATGGACAGTTGGAGTCAAAAGAGGAATGAAGAAATTAAATGGAGCAGAATGGAGAAGCGGAATGAAGAGATTGGAAACAAAGTGTGAAGATGCGGAGGGATGGAGAGTTGGGATGGGCAGATGGGAGAGAGAGAGAGAGAGAGAGAGAGAGAGAGAGAGAGAGAGCATAAAGAAAATGAAAGGGACAGAAATGGAAAGGGACAGAGAGATGGAATGGCAGAAAGAAGGGATAAATATACAGCATGAAAAGAAGAGAGGTTGGGTGAAAAAAGATAGATGGTGAAGGGGTGAATAGAACAATTAGAGGATGGAGAAGTGGAGAAATAAAAAGATTGGATGTGAGGAACTGGTAGAACAGAAAAACATGAGTTGTTGCTTGAGTTGGAATTGTGAAGGGAAAGAGTTGGGACTAACATGAAATGGTGATGAAAAGAAAAGTGAAGAGATGGAATAAAGCAATGGAGAGATGAAACAGTTGGGATTAAATTAGAGTGGAGGGATGGGGAGAAGAAGAAACGGATAGAGGTAGAGGAACAGATGAAATGCAGATATGAAAAGTAAAGAGGTGGGATAGAGAGATTGATTGGAGATATAGAATGAAAAGGAAGGAGATGTGTAAAGACAAAAATGGGAGTGAGACTAGATAAAAATAAAAGATGGATAAGGACAGGAGAGACAGAGGGATGCAATAAAAAGATGGAAATGATGGGGAGTGGAGAAAGAGAGATGAATATATGGTTAGGGATAGAGGAGAAACACAGGGATGAAAAGAACAGAAATGTGATGGAGAGATATAAAAAAGTGACATTTAACATCCAGTTGAAACTGTTTATTTAGTGTTCATCCCACATACTCAGCTTTTTATTCTGTTTTATCCAGTTAAAGTGAGAATATGTGTAAGTGCTGATACAGAAGAGGACTTCTTCCACCAAGAGGCTGAAAACAGAAGTGTTACATATGAACACAAAACACAATTTTGGGTAATTACACACACACACACACACACCAAATTGTGTGTGTGATAGGCCACCAGATCAGCAAGAGGTGTATTTGTTCTGCAATTGCAAACAATAAGATATAAACGAAAGTTTTTAGTTCTGTTTATCTTCTTCTGTTTCTGACTTATAGAAATACTTCAGCTACTTTTGACATTCACTAGAAGTGACACTCTGTAAGTGAGTATGGGGCATGTGTCGAAGTTCTTGTCTGTAGTTATTACACCTACACTACAGAGGCGGTGAATTGAGATGAAGTTGATAGACTCTTTAATTAACGTCACTTTGACAGATTTACGCAATATAAAGCATTCTGTGGTGAAAAAACCTCACTGGATGCAGAGAAACTACACACAATCTGTAATTAATTGGTCTCTTCCTCCCACACACACACACACACACACACCCTGACACACCTTTAGCTCTCACACATGCTCATATAAATCGTTTCTGATTCAGTCTTCGAACACACTCACACACCTCAACCGTCTCTCACACACTACGCTAATCCAGTATTGAGTAAGTTAACCACAGCTTAACAGCAGTAATAGTAAAGCCTAGCTTTGTGTTCACCACTTCCAGCTGGCTGCCTTCACGTGCCTCCATTAGTCACTGACTATTGTGTCCAATTAGCCGATTAGCTTCTGCAAACCCGCAACACGTCTCACATCCCCACCAGATGGCCATTACACAAACACACTCATTTATCTCAAAGCCAGTGGTGGGGAACAAACAAAACACCTATATTATTTCATTCGCTTTAGGCAGCTTGATGTTTGGCGCCCTGCCTTTTTTTTTCTTTTTTCTTTGAAGCAGCTGGTCGCTGTGGCTTTGAAAGTCAACTCTAAAAAAGAGGCCATCTTGTTTTTATTGGCTAGGTCTCAAACTGCATATTTCCTCAATAAATAGTATGTCAACGTAATACACAACGTGTGGTAAGTTGTAGATGCACAGCTAAGTGTTTGGACAGACTATTTAGATCTATAGGTGTATGGTTTAGTCATTACATGGAAAATCTGCCCCGAATGTAAAAATATAACCATCAATTCCTCTGCCTTAAACCTGTCTACTCATTGCTTACAGTCTCTAGAGTAGGTTTTTTTTCCCTGCTCGAAATGCTATGAAAGTTCCAATAAATTTTTTTGCAAGACTACAGTGGCTTATGGACAGAAAATGTAAGTATATTTTTGGCACCATAATCCAGAAAGTTACTGCTAAGAATGCAAAAGGATATTTTGGTGATTGTATGATTTTTTTTTAGCACTATATAAATGTAATAAAAGTTATAAAATCATAAATGTTGGCAAAATGCTGAGTCTAAGAGATGCAATGCTGCATCATTTTTACCAGTTTAAACACAAAAAGTCAGTGATGTTTATGAAAACTTACAAAAAGCTTCAAAACAATGTTCACTTCTGGTCAAATGACATCTGTCAAGGAATTTTATCCCGAAGCTAAAATTCTGGATACAATCCCATAATGTGTGGGAAGTGGTAGCTCTGAGGTTAAAGCGCTGGGTTGCTGATCACAAGGTTGTGGTTCAAGCCAAACTACCAAGCCACCACTGTTGGGCCCTTGAGTAAGGCCCTTAACCTCTCTGCTTCAGGGGTGCTGTGTCATAACTGACCCAGTGCTCTGACCCCAGCTTCTTAACAAGCTGGGATATGCAAAGAAAGAATTTTAATGTGCTGTAATGTTCATGTGACAAATAAAGGCTCTTAGTCTATATAATATTTACTCCCAACAAAAAAGTCCGGCATTTGGTATATCCTGCAAAGCCAGCATACCTAGTTTACAAGTAAAACCTTCAAAATGAATTTTCTTTTCATCATAAAAACAAACATTTACAAAAATGTGTGGAATTTTCGTTTGTAGTTCCAAATAAATCCTGAAGACAACTATTTGAACCTTCCTTCTCAGGTGTCATATAACCTGTGTCCAAAAGGTCCCCAAAATGTTTTGAAAACAATGCTGAGCTTATTAAACAAAACAGAACGTTCCCAGAACAACAACAACAACAACAACAACAACAACAACAACAACAACAACAAAAGACACCAAAGAACCAAATGCTAACATTGGAAAAAAGATTTTGTAGCGATTACAGGTATGAGCGCGAGATTATGACCTGTAAAGTTTGCTTTTGCTGACACCGTGTGGCCAAATGTATGTAATGCAACTTGAAGTCAAATTTTAGAGCGATAAATTAACCTTGAAAATTAGTTGTGATTAAATGTTGTGCTTATAATCATGTAACAAGACGAAATATAGCAGCATATTGCAAAGTATATACTATACTATACATATATTATATATATGTTTTATGTTTTGCGTTCCTTTCCCCAAACTTTACTGAAGTTGAACCGAACCGCCACTTAAAAACCGAGGTACATACGGAACTGTGTATTTTGTGTACCGCTACACCGTTATTCTTTAACCTTTATACTTTATTAGACTATAAATAATGTACTATACGATACTATATATTATGTACTAAATATAGGAGAATGAAAATATATTAGATAATAAAGGTTTTTCACAAAGTAAGACAAATAACTATATCAGAAGGACAATTTTTTTTATAATATTATGAAAAAAAAAACTTCATTAGAAAACTTTTAAAGTTTCTTTTTCCATTGGTTTTAGTCGAGAGAGTAACATTTATTCGGATGTTTATTCTCATATTTTCACGTGGTCTTTCTGGCTAAGCCTAGACACATGCGCATGCGCGAAACTTAACCGAGGCCGTAACCCTTTAGCTTCGAGAAACGCGTTTCCTAAAAAAAGATTTGTCCTTCGCCGGCTGCTGTACTGGATACCATTTCCCTGTCTACCTCCTACACCCGGATTTTTTCCCTTTAACTTTATCAAGTTTCTGTCTGTAAAACACAGTGCCTTTGTGTAGTTTTGGTTTTTGGGTTTTATTTCGCACATGTAGCCAGCACGATGTTCACCACCACCGGGTCCAGGGGACTGTGTAAGTACCGCTAAATCCTGCTTCATGTCGAGGACCTTTACAGCGTCAAGGCGAACAGACAGGAGAGACATCGGCTTCGTCCCAAACCGCATGTTAACCTACTGTCTAGTGGGTCTAAATAGAACACTAGTGTGTGTTATTACTGTTCCCTTAAAGGGGTAATAGGGGCGGTAGGGACAGTGCGTGAATTAGGACGTGACCCTTTGCGCTGTCATTCATTCTGTACTTCAACTGACAGCTGAAGCGCATTGTTCAGACTCTGTGTGTGTGTGTGTGTGTGTGTGTGTGTGTGTGTGTGTGTGTGTGTGTCAGTGACGTTTAATGAACAGGATATTCAGCTGGAATTGTCACTAATTCACAATGAAATTTACTGATAGCGGCTGAAATCCTACAGTAGTGACACGTGCACATTGTGGGGCCTCGTGTCTGTCTGTCTGTCTGTCTGTCTGTCTGTCTGTCTGTCTGTCCGTCCGTCCGTCCTTTTGTCTGTCTGTCTGTCCTTTTGTCTGTCTGTCTTCGTCCGTCTGTCTGTCTGCCTATCCTCGTTATTTATTATTCTTTCATTCATTATTTTCTTTCTTTTAAAACTTACTTAAATGTCTCTGTCTTCTATCCAACATTTGTCTGTGTACATATCCAGAGCCATATACATGTCTAGAGTTTGTCTCTTTTTATCTAACTTTTAATCTCTTATTCTTCTCATTTCAGTAAAATGCTCCATCCTTCCTTCCTTTCTTCCTTCCTTCCTTTTCCCCTTCTCTCACATTTCACTGTTTGATATTAGCAGCATGAATGATGTGTAAGAATACTGTGGTATATTTTCACTGACACACATAAAGGCTTCACTTCTGTTCCTCACTGCAGACTGTCAGGTCTCACATCTCTCCCACAATGCACTGCCTTTCCTTAGTTCCTCCTCTTCATTTCTTTATTATTTTCCCTTTTTCATTTCTCCACTTCTTTTCACTTTTCCTGTTGCTTTTTC
>NC_060907.1:8793491-8855991 GCF_014805685.1 Silurus meridionalis
ACTCTGTCACACAGTCACACACACGCTTTACTCTCAGTCACACGCTTTACTCTCAGTCACACACTCACACATGCTTTACTCTCAGTCACACACTCACACACGCTTTACTCTCAGTCACACACGCTTTACTCTCAGTCACACACACTGCACGCTTTACTCTGTCACACACGCTTTATTCTCAGTCACACACACACTTGCACGCTTTACTCTCAGTCACACACACTGCACGCTTTACTCTGTCACACACGCTTTATTCTCAGTCACACAGTCACACGCTTTTACTCAGTCACACACTCACACATGCTTTACTCTCAGTCACACACTCACACATGCTTTACTCTCAGTCACACACTCACACGCTTTACTCTCAGTCACACACGCTTTACTCTCATTCACACACTCACACATGCTTTACTCTCAGTCACACACTCGCACACGCTTTACTCTCAGTCACACAGTCACACACGCTTTACTCTTAGTCACACACGCTTTACTCTCAGTCACACACTCACACGCTTTACTCTCATTCACACACTCACATGCTTTACTCTCAGTCACACACTCACACGCTTTACTCTCAGTCACACACTCACACATGCTTTACTCTCAGTCACACGCTTTACTCTCAGTCACACACTCACATGCTTTACTCTCAGTCACACACTCACACACGCTTTACTCTCAGTCACACACGCTTTACTCTCAGTCACACACTCACATGCTTTACTCTCAGTCACACGCTTTACTCTCAGTCACACACTCACACATGCTTTACTCTTAGTCACACACGCTTTACTCTCAGTCACACACTCACACACGCTTTACTCTCAGTCACACACTCACACATGCTTTACTCTCAGTCACACGCTTTACTCTCAGTCACACACTCACATGCTTTACTCTCAGTCACACACTCACACGCTTTACTCTCAGTCACACACGCTTTACTCTCAGTCACACACTCGCACACGCTTTACTCTCAGTCACACACACATGCTTTACTCTCAGTCACACAGTCACACGCTTTACTCTCAGTCACACACTCGCACACGCTTTACTCTCAGTCACACACACTCACATGCTTTACTTTCAGTCACACAGTCACACACGCTTTACTCTCAGTCACACATGCTTTACTCTCAGTCACACACACTCACACGCTTTACTCTCAGTCACACACTCACACGCTTTACTCTGTCACACACACTTTACTCTCAGTCTCACACTCACACAAACTTTACTCTTAGTTACACACTCTAGCATACACTCGCACATGCTTTACTCTCAGTCACACACACTCACATGCTTTACTTTCAGTCACACACTCGCACACGCTTTACTCTCAGTCACACACACTCACATGCTTTACTCTCAGTCACACAGTCACACACGCTTTACTCTCAGTCACACACACTTTACTCTCAGTCACACACTCACACGCTTTACTCTCAGTCACACACACTCACACGCTTTACTCTGTCACACACACTTTACTCTCAGTCTCACACTCACACAAACTTTACTCTTAGTTACACACTCTAGCATACACTCACACATGCTTTACTTTCAGTCACACACCCACATACACGGTTACACTCTTACATATGCTGACATGCTTAGATACGCTCACATACTCACACATGCTTACCTGTGCCCACATACTTTTACATTCTCTAACAAACTCACACATACACTCACACACTCTGACATAAGCTCGCATACTCTCACACACTCATGTAGGCTCAGATACGCTTTACTCTTATACACTGTCACATATGCTCAGGTACTCCTACACACTTTTACATGTGCTTTACTCTCATACACTCACACACTCTTACATAATCTCACACGTGCTTTATTTTAATACACTCACACACTCTTACATACATCCACACACTCTCACATACACAACTTTCACAGCATTCACAGCTTTTTCAGTGCTGTCATCTCTATTTCTCTCTCTCTCTCTCTCTCTCTCTCTCTCTCTCTCTCAACTTTTCTTATCAGTATTCATTTTTTTTATCATTTATTATTAGACAGTATAACTAGTTCTGCTCTATTAAAAGCTAAGTTATATCATATGACCAGACAGGTCAAACTATATAAAAGCCAGTGTCCCCAGTTTACCTGATAACTGTGGGATAAGATAATTGCAGGATTGGGGGCATTTGTAATAATCATATTATTAAGAACTGGATTTAATGTTTTGAACTAATAAACTAAAATGTTTAAAAAACTGTTTAAAACTAATTTCAGAATTTCTTTGAAACTGACGTGCACACTTGTGTTCTTGCTTGTTGATGTTAGTCTTTCCTGTTTGGAACCTGGGTTCTGTCTGGATTTCTGGACATCCTGTTGGCTGAGGCCATTCACTTCCTGTTTGAGCTCCAGGTAGACGTGCTGCCAGCCGGACTGTAAGTCAACAATCCATTTGATTCGTCACAGCGATTAAAACTCTACCAGCTTTTTTATTTTATGCATGTGTAATATACGGAAGTTCTAAAAGGCCATGCATTATAATATCGTTTTCTTTCTTGTCTTCTCGTGATCACGACATAAACTTCTTGTGATCGTGGACACTACCGCAAATGGTTACAGTTATTATCCATGATGCTGCGACGGCGTTGCCTTTAGAACATGCCCTTATGCCGAGTACACAGAAAAATTAATTACTGATCACCAGGAATGTTCTAGATGTAGCATCATGAATAAGACGAGGACGACTTTTGTTATTTCGAGATCACAAGACAAATAAGTCGTGATCACGAGAAAACTAGAAAGCAAAAAAAATATAGTGCATGGCCTCTTAAGACTTCCGTAGTAATAAAATGCGTGGCTAGTAAATATTTCGCATCCTTATTTATTAGAAACGTGCAAAAACGTGCAGGTTTGTGTCTCGACCACCTGAGTGCGCTCTTGTGCACAGAGAGAGCAGTAGCTTTCTGTACATTACTCTCAAGAAGATTCTAGAACTGATTATTTCCTTTTGATAAAATCGTGGCTCTTCCATTTTGTCAAAATCTCCTTCTGCATACACATTTACTCAGAACTTTACCCCACAGTATGTACTTTTTTTTTAGATATTAAGCCTGGAAATATAATAAGGGCAATACAGTGCGACACAGAGTGAATGGAACAACATTGGCGTCACATTTGACCACAAAACAAGCATTGTAACTGAAATAGCTCACCACACCTGAGGTATATATTTATTTTAATTATTTACAAATTATTAAAGTTTCCATAATGTGGGTATTTTTGATACGTATTTTCCGCTTCATCTGTGTGAAATGAGCCGTTTTCTTTGCTGGTTTGGACATTTTCAACGTTTGCATGTGTTTTAAGTTTATCAGCACATTTGCGCACTAGTGTGGTGTTTGTCTCTTAGGTTCGATGTTTAAATTTTTTTTTGTCCATCTTATTGTTCAAAGAAAAGAAAATAGATAAATAACAAATATGCATTGTTTTTAAACTATACTAGTATATATGGAAGGAAATTTGCACATACCACAGGCTGATGATGACATTATTATTATTATTTCGATTTATTATAGTTTAGTTATAATAGTTTCAACTTTCCGTTATCGTGCACAAGTATCTAAAGATAGCATCTGAAGTGCTTATCATATAGCGGTTTTACATATTATTTCCTTTCCCTGCCTCCTCACTGATGATTTTTATCAGGGCATATGATGCTGCACTTGCCATTTAAATTCTACGTTATACACCGACTTCTTAGAACCAAACGTGCCGAAACCACGTTAGAGGCAAAGGGAAGTAAATCTGTAAGTAAGTTTATCTGTACACTTGTTCAGTCTGTTGCAACTCAATATGATTATCTTCAGTTAGTGCAACATTTTGAGGAAAACTTCCCAAAAACTGGGTAATGTATAGTTTTAAGACAGATGTGTAAGATCACAGATGTGTAAGAACATGCTCTAAACAGCTGTATAAAAATATGCATCAAATCAATAGCCGTGCCATTACGTGTACAGAAAGTTTTAGATCAATGGTAAAGGACAGAAGGTCACAGGTTCAAGCCCCTTCATTACAATTGTTGTGCCTTCGAGCAAGACTGTGGAATGAACTTCCCCTAGATGTCCATACAGTGGCATCCCTGACTATCTTCAAGCGACGGTTGAAGACGTCATGATGAAACACTTAAATTGGCACTTTCCAAGTTTGCTTTGTAGAATTCAAGGGTTATATTTATATTAAGTTTGTAATCTTGCGTACCAATGTAGTTTTATTCATTGCTAGAGACTCAAAGCACTTTGTACATCGCTCAGGATAAGGGCGTCTGCTAAATGCTGCAAATGCAAATGCAAAGACTCTTAACCTACTCTGTGCAAGAGGTGCTATATCATGACTGACCCCAGTTTCTGAACAAGATGGATATGTGATTAAAGATTTTTACAGTGTTGTAGTGTGTATGTGTAGTGTGTAAAAGTATCTCTCTTCTTTGGGCAGTGGCAGCTCAGTAGATACGACATTGGACTTCTGAGTAATGAAAGATCATGAGTTCTAGTCTCAGCTGCCACTGCTGGGCCCTTGAGCAAGGTCCTTATCCATCAGCTGCACATCCGTATTAATGCCAAACGCAGTAAATGTAAGTGTACGTTAGGATTTACAAAGTCGAAACTGAATTTTCAAGTCTTGATTCTATTTGACTGATGGGTGTAGTCCAGGTAGGTGTAAAACAATTCCTCATAACACTTTAAAAGCCACGACAGAACATCACACAACGATATAGATGAAAATGTTTAAAAAACATTTTGGACTAATAAATATTTTATTCCCTGTCGGTCACGGATCACGGAACGTAAAACTTAAATCCGGTAGTTCTATGTGGAATCAGACATCGAGCACCACCGTATAATCAAAATGGCATGATCTTCGTTTTATATCGCCTCTGCGAAGATTCGACTGTGATGATTGGTAGTCAAATCAAGTTCAAAGCATCGAGTATTCACGTTTTTTTTTATTTTTTTTTTTACTTCAGTTGGTTCATTCATCATCTAGCTTTTCTCCATCTAGTTAATATGAGTAACTATGTGCTTTTCAAAAACATACAAGAGAAAAAAAATAGGAGGTTATCACATGTCTTCTTTTGCCAGTGTTATTCAAAGCACAAAATCTTCAGATGCTTGTTATAAAACCTCGTCTTCTACTAGATTGTGTTTTATCTCCGTTGCTGTAATTTGTATTATATTATTTATCATTTGCTCAAATGGCTCCAGAGTGGAAAAGGCAGGCAATGAAAGGAAAATGATTAGATGTTAGACAAACGAACACAACAAACTTGGATCTGTGTCTTTAACTTTCAGCTGATTTGGGTCTAAGAATATGTAAGTTTTACTAGATTGGAAACTCTAAAATATATGCGGTTGAGGGATGTATATTCCTCCAGAAAGTACAATATTCAAGTGAATTTTTGTGCTAAAACCTTTGAGAATATTGTACTTTCTGGAGACCTTCGCACATTTTTTTTTTTCTTTTCATTTGGAATGGCTATGCTACAGCACCTTCTACTGGACGCACCATCTGCCCTCATTTAAGCAGACCACGCCCATTTTAGTGCCTTATACATACACAATAAATGCATCTTATATACATATTATTTACATTTACACATATATTGATATTGAAGTCCACAGCTCCTGTAGTCTTAATTTAATATGATCTGCTTTTAAATTCACTATTGCACTACATCTGCTTTGACATTCTGCACTACCATTTCATTATTCTGTAGAAATGATTCTCACTTCTCCATGAACCTTCACTCTAAAAAGTAATCCATTCTACAGGAATATTTTACAACAGGAAGTAGGATAATGTAGTTGTTACCATAGTTGCTTTATAATTGTAATCCTAGTCTAACCAGATCATATCAGATAAATTCACATTCTCTTGAGATCTCTGGAGATACACAATGTTTCCTATAAAATGCCCCTAGGTAAGGGATTAGATTCTGTGTTAAAGAATGTGTTGGCAAGCATTTTGTTAAGAAAGGGTTCTTTTGTGTGTGTGAGATTTTTTTTCTAGTATGGAGACATTTCAGGAAGTGGTGTTTTGTATTGCATCAGACCCTTACCAACGTTTAACCAAATGCTGACTGATTCTCACTTTCCAAAAAAGAAAAATGCCAATGAGGTTCAAACGCATCATTTATATTTTCCATCAAGACTGATTCAGGGTTCTGCCTCCCTGAAGACCAATTTACTTAAAGAAAAGCTTCTTTTATACTGGTAATGTGATTTCCCTTAGTGGGACAGAGCCTGAAGTGTATGTAGCAAACTTTGAGACCTTAAACAGACACAAACACTCTACAATATGAGGTTATAATAAAGTTTTCCTTGAAGGTGTGGCATATCCGCATGAGAACTTGTCTTGGCGTGTGGCAAATCGTCATGTAAACTGTGGCTTCAGAAATTTGTAATACAGTCCAAAAAAAACATGGTCACAGTTGTTACTGACATATGTCCAGAAAATATATCCTTCGGTTCAGAAATAGATTCACGAACTTCTAACCTTGGTGGTCAGAACCCGGTGTTTTGTTGTTGCGGGATAAATGGATTTTCTGTTCATGAGCTCCGGAGCTGTCAGGGGAGCTGTGTGCTGCACTGGAAATTGAAGGGCTGACCTGGCGCTTCAGCAGCCTCAGCACTTTCTTTTTGTAGCCACTGCATGCAAAAAAGTACACAAACGGGTCAAGGCATGAGTTAAAGTTCATGAGGCACACGGTGACATGCAATGAGATTTGGAAGGAGTGCAGCTCTGTGCAGTCAGGCTCATATAAAAGCTTCCGGATCATGTACTGCAGCAGGTTCACGTGGTACGGGGTGAAACATACGACAAACACCAGCACCACACCAGAAATCACCGACCGTGCCTTATGAGTCCTTCCAGATCGCTCAGTCAGGCGGTTGGACTTGGCAGCTAGCCACAGTCTTTGCGAGATTGCTGAGTAACAAATGAGGATTGTTCCCAGCGGGATTCCGTAGCCCAAAACCACAGCACCAATTAAAATATATGGCAAACCTTCGACAGAGTTTTCAAAATTAGGGTACTCCATGCAAGTAATGGTGCCAGCTGGATCCAGATGAGTCATGGGTACGTTCAATAACGGCAGCGTCTGTGCCAACACCAGCACCCACATTAGCAAACAGATGACCTTCACATTCCGCATTTTCCGGGGCCAGACGAACCTTTTGCGCAGAGCTACGGCCACAAAGCGATCCACAGCAAGACAAGTCATGAAATTAACACCTGCGTAGCAGTTGACATAGAAAAGCAGTGTTATGGCCTTACATAGTGCCTCTCCCATCGGCCAGTGGAAGCTCAAGCCGTAGTAGATGGCCCGCAGCGGGAGTGACAGGCAGAAGAGTAAGTCTGACACTGCTAAGTTGGCTGAGTAAAGCATGCTGGGGTTGAGCTTGGTCAGCTTGGTGTAGATGACGTGCAGTGCCAGTGCATTTCCCACCAGCCCCAGTGGGCAGATGATGGAGTAGGCCAGAGGCATAAGCACACGTGCCACTGAAGCGTGGGAGTACAAGCCGGTGCAGTTCACTGTTCCATGCATCATCACAGGTCGATAAATACAGATCCTAAAAGCAGAAATGGAAATTTGCATTGTAAGTTCTACAGAATTTAGAAAAAAAACCAACAGCAAGGCAACACAATTACTTTCAGTCTATTTTTGTAAAAAAACACCTGGGGAGCCACAAAACCACCAGATTGTAAAAACAGGCTTCCTTTAAGGTTCCTCGAGTGATTAAGAGGTTCTATTTCGAATTATCTTGTCATAGAAAAACTCGACACTGAACTTTTAAGAGTTTCTCCAAATTAACCAGACTGAAGAACTTATTAAGAAGCGCATTACAATTTCAGACTTTATTCTGATCTACACTCCCGAATGCTATTTTAGAAAGAGGTTCTATTTGTTTCTTAAAAACGTAACTTTTCTAAACAAAATTTAAATAATAACACATCAAGATTATTTCAATTTTTTGGGGGAGTGTGTTTAATCAGCTACAGTTGCATCCTCGTGTCAACATCAAGCCATCGGACTGAATTCGTTGCTGAAACAGAGAATTTATCCAGAACCTGAGCATAACAGGATTGAAAAATGGCTCCCGAAGAAAAGTAAGTAAGTTGTAGTATGTAGCAGTACAAAGCTCAGAGTGTCTAAAAAATAGTAATAGGCTTATAAAAAAAAAAAAAAGATATGCAACAGTTTTGAGGACACTCAAAAAAAAAAAAAAAAAGTCACCAACATTTTCCAGCATGCAGAAATATCAGTACTAAATGAATCTACAGTAACAAAACAGCGAAACAAACAGAAAATCAAAGCTAATCAAAAGACTGGCACAAGGCAGAATGCTAAAAAAACAACTCTTCTGGAAGACACAAAATCAGCAGAATAAATACAGCAGAGACTTTGTAGAAACCTTTAATTTTTTTTTACCTTGATTAATTGTCTCTGTACGGCAAGCCCAAAGTGCTGTATCTTCAGGAATGTGTCTCATAAAAACTGCTACAAGGGTTTCACTGACGCCAACCAGTGTGTGGTGTTTCCCCCTGGTGTAGTCTTTTTACTCTTGGCAACAATTTATTTACACGTGTGTGCTAGTAACAGTAACTAGAAAATTAAAAAAAAGATTCTCATGATTAATAGATAACGCTTGAGTTATTCACACATTTGAATGACCACAAACACTCATGATAGATGCAGGTGTTGTGTTTTTCTAGCTTTTTTTTGGTCAGGTTTTCTATAACTTAGGCATTAGTATGATATATATTTTTGTCCTACTTCTACATTTGAAACATTTTCGTGCCCCCCTACATTACAACATTAGAAATCAATCTTCAAAATCACATACATACCCAACAGTTGAGCAGCAGCTTGTTTCATTGATTTGGCAACACAAGAGTTGCTCGTATACCTCGAGGCAAGACACACCTCTCGCTTTCTTACACTATCTACATGCATATGTGTCCTCTACTTTCTCAACTATTTCAACTACCTCTCCAAATAACTCAACTCTGAAGCAGATTGAAGCTCTACAGAGGAAAAAAAAAACAGAACTTCCTTTAGACGTTTTACTAATTTTTTCCCCTTTGCACCTCTATTTGTGTATCATGATTAAGGCTGAGAGAGAAGTGAAACTGAGACTCAGACAGTTTGACATTAAGATGGACTTAAATCTAAATAACATATTAGATCTAATTAGATATTAGATTTGAATTTGTTTACAGGTAGCCACGATAAGATAAAAAACACAAGATGTGATTTCTTTATTTTGTAGGACAAGGTAGGGAAATGTCTACACAAGTGACACAAGTTCACCAGTCACTTTCTATAAAGAGACATTTAATTAGTATTAATTGTAAAAGTCTTTGTGTCAGTAGACACCAGACTGAAGTTATTTACTGTTTAACCACGTTCGAGTGAAAACAGTTACTGTTTCTCGGCTATCACTGACGTGATGGGAAACAAAGACACAATTGTCTTCAAGCTGCATAGTATGTTTTACTAATAAATAGCAAACTGTCCTTGTCAAATTGCTGTTTAAAAGGGAAGTTCGTGGCAGTAACGGAATCGCACCACATGTCCATCATGACGGGATCACATAACTGATGGATGGCATTCTTTGCAGAGTTAGTCTACTCTACTGAGAAGGATTTTATACTAGATTTAGAAGCGTAGATGAGATTTTGCTCATTCAGTGATGAGAGGATCACCGTGGTTGGGCGGAGAGGTGACAATTCTGGCAGAACCCAAATGCGTGTGGTGTAATATTAAACAAAAGAATATAATGCAATATAATACAATCTTGTATAATTTAATATATATTTCGGGGTCCCGTGTACCCTGGTTTAATTGGTATCATTTGGCACAGATTTCAGTTCACTCAATTGTTCCTCTGTGTGGTTCTCACTCTTGTTTACTCACCATGTGAAAGTCACATTTCTTAGTGTTTCCTCTGTATGTTGTTGTGCGTATTCTCTAGTGAGTTGAATCAGTTGATCCTTGGTCATAGGAAATAAGGCAACGTTTAAAACCAGGGCTTGGTTCATGTGCCACGCATCTCCTTACTTGAGTTGTAAATACCAGTTCTGCTGTTCTTTTGACCACAATATGCTAATGTTCCTCATTTTGCCCTTTTGCAATTCAAAATTGACATCAACAGACCGTCAAGCCTGTACTTTCATATCGTATTTCACTCCTGGACGTTGTCGAAATCAACTTCTTTTTTTTTTTTTTACAGCACGTCTTGTCAGTGCCGTTAAAAAGAGCAAAAAAAAAAAAAAAAACAAAGAACAACAGAGCTGTTGTTCCCATGTGTGTGGTTTGTACCTACATTTGACCTGCGCCAGAGCCGTTTGGTGGCAGATAGTTGGTGTTGGTAAAATAACCTGTGGTTTTGTCACTTTCTGAATAATAATGTGTATTCAAAAGAAAAGGGAGTGACCTTTTATCACACATATACAAGTGTGACTGTTCATATCAAGAGTGAGAAAGCTTATAATAAACACCTAAACTAAAAAGGAAATTTGATTGACATTCGTTTTTTTAAAAGAAAAATGGAGCGAACGATGAATTAAAGCACCTGAAAGCTGTGATACACAGCATAGCCAACTAGCAAAGCAGTGCCACGATAACAAAAACCTCAGTAGTTTCATTCAATGTTCACAAAAAATTCGCTTGTGAAAAAATTAAAAAAGATGAAGCGTTAATTAATAATCTTCTTTGAAGTTCTTATTTAGTAACGTTAGCATATCTAATCAAACACTGTACAATATTCACTAATGTGACAAGATACAGTAATAGCACGTCAAATGTCATCTCTCTGGTGGTCTCTATTTGACTTTTCTCGATCCATAAATGATTTATTAAAACCGAGCTAAACTCGATGATAAGGTAACATACTGTGTAAACAAGTTATTAATGTTGCTACTTGTAGCTAATATCAGCTGTAGTAGTGAAAGTGACGAGTAAGCTAGCTAATATTAGGCTTACTACTATACTGTGTAAACATGCGGCTGACATCACTAGCAAACAACTTTATTATCTATTTTTGCCAGGTTATTATAACATAGCGAGATAATACTAGACCAGGGGTCACCAACATTGTTGCCAGGTTACCAGGTTGCCCGCAAGGACCACGAGTCGCCCGTGGTCCTTTTCTAAAAATAGCTCACCATAGCGCCACTTACTAGTGAGCTGCATCTAATTTCTATTGTTGCTATTCATTTTTAAATCACACTTACATTGGTGTAAAATGACAATATTAAAATATAGATGACTAAATATAGATGACTATCATCAATTATTAATAATAACATATAATTAAAGGTAATTTTAGAAAATGTGTTATTTCAGAAGTGTGTATCAAACTGGTAGCCCTTCACATTACAGGTAGTCGTTGACTTACGACCACGATTGGGACCGGCAGACCGATTGTGGTCGTAAGTTGCATAGGTCGTAAGTCGACGACTACCTGTAATTTCAAAAAGGTTGGTGACCCCTGTACTAGACTAATTATGATGTTATGTAACACTTAGGAGCATGTTCATATAATAGGTTAACTATTATACTGTGTAATTTGGAAAAATTAGAAAACACTAAACTGGTGATTATACTGTGTTAGAAGTAAGCTATTTACCTTAAGGCTAAACTATATATTGTGGAAAATAATACAAAAAAGCTACACTATATGGACAAAAGTATTGGAACGCCTGACTTTTCCAGCCATATGTGGTTCTTTCCCAAGCTTTTAGCACAAAGTTGTAGGCACACAATTATATAGGATGTCTTTGGATGCGTTAGCATAAAATGTTCCATTCACTTGAATTAGCCAAGAAATGGCCCCTATGCACAAAGCATATGTGAACATATACCGTATTTTTCGGACTATAAGACGCTACTTTTTTCCCACATTTTGAACCCCGCGGCTTAAACAACGAAGTGGCAAATTTATGGATTTTTCCAATGTTTTTTCCGGTTTCACAAACTTCAAGCCAAAAAACTGAGCGAAATAACATTAGACCAATGAAATTTCCGAACGGAAACGAAAAAACGCACCTCACCTGTGTTCTGAGCTGCACGGCATCGGGAGAAAAAACTTCCACCGATGGTGATTTTTAAACGCATGACGATGCCAAAACTCCCGAGAGAAATAGTTGTGAAAGGAAGGAGGAAGACAGTGAACAATGACTTTCTTGGTAGGCTACTGTTTAGATACAAGCCTAGCGCGTTGAGTCAGGGTGAAGGGAGAGCTCGCTAACTCCAGTTGCAACAGAAATCATATAAGCACAGACAGGTTTCCAAAACTCATGCTTTTTTATTTTTCTTGGCAACAGTGTTACGGGTTAGTCAAAGAAACTTAGAAATGAGCATCAGAAAATAATAAGGACATATTCCTCGGTCTTGCACACATGCAGTAATACCGGACAAATGTGGCAGCAGGCTATTCCCAAAATACCGCTCTGCTCTTAAAGGAGCCACAACATATTTCACCCGTTACACCATGTAACAGACACTGTCTTTCGGTGTAGACAGGTGCGGCTTATTTATGTTTAAAATAAAAATATTTGTAAAATTCAGTGGGTGCGGCTTATATATGGGTGCGCTTAATAGTCCTGAAATTATGGTACATGGTTTGCATGGGTTGAAGTTGAAGATCTCGCATAATTTGCTATAGAGCTCTGACCTCAACGCTTCTGAACACCTTTGGGATGAATTTGAATGCTGACTGCACCCCGTGCCTCCTCACCCTACATCAGTACCTCCAAATTTCCACAAACACACTCAAAACCGAGTGGAACATCTTCCCAGAATTGTTGTTATATGTTAGCGGTTGTTATAACAACAAATGGTGACTAAATGTAAAGTGGGATGCTTAAAAAGGACTTGGGAGAAGAAATCTTACGGGTCCACAAGCTTATGTCTATATAGTGTACATAATCCAGGCCATATACTGTGTATGCAGAGTTGCTAAAAAAGGTAGCTAACATGATGCTGTGTGAACAAGGTATTTAAATCTTTAGCTAACATTAGGGTAGATGCTATAAACAAGAAGCTGTGCTCATTTGCATGACATGCTGTTACTATAATAATGTGTAAAAAAATTGCTTTGGTCACTAGCAAGCTACAATGTTGTTGAGCAATTAGTGAGTATTAGTGAATATAACATAACATTATTATGTTGAGTAGTACCTCAAGGTCACCAAGAAGGAAAAAAAACAGCTAAGTGGCTACAAATAACATGCATTTTTATTTAGACTGAGGTGTGATTTCTTTCTTTCTTTCTTGTTAACTCTTTCACTCTGTCTTTTTTTTATTTCTCTTTCAGGCTGGGTCCAGTATTTGCCCTCTTCGTGCCTTTCTACTGCTCCATCCCTCGAGTGCAGGTCACCCAGTTACTGCGATACGCCTCGATCAGCAACAAGACTCTCGTGTACATCGTGGGTCTGCAGGTCAGCATTGTGATCTTCTGGAAAGACTTTATTTTTAGGATGCATCGATACCAATAATGAGATTTGGTTTAATAATATTGATATTGATCATGAATATACTCTCTGATACGGCGTCTCCGAGTAGCTGACCACACACTCTCGATTAAACACAAAAACGAAACAAAAGAAACTGTTTCAAGACGCCCCTGATCGATAAATATTTAGTAGATTACTACTTGTACTCATTTCATTATCGCCATTATCAAATACAAAATGACTCCTACTCGTTTGTGGTTTGAAAAAACAAATGCTGTCGATGCATTCCGATTGTGTTCAATGTTAACATCACATGTAATAATAATCACCTCAATTATTGTCTTTGTCTCTATCAGTTGCTGACCTCTAGCGCTAGCATGTGGGTTGTGTCTTTTAGCGGATTGGTAAGTAAAAAAAAAGAAAAAATCGAATGCTTTGAAAAATTTCTCACCTGTCAAAAAATTTCTCACCAAACTGTTTGTTATCTGTAATCTGTAGTCTGTTTTTCTCCCTGCTTTGCACTTGCAGTATTTCTGATCAAACCGATAGTTCGGGTTAGCATAATTTAAAATCTTCCCACCAGCAGTCGACATCATCGGTTTGTTTTTACAGATGTTCCTTCATACAAGTAATGAACGCTGTTATGTTGTTAAAGATGTTAATAGTGAAGTAATCATAGTGATGTCAATAGTGAAGAAGCCTACCACAACCGTCAAAACCAAGAACCAATAGGAGCGTCAAACCTTATGATGCAATTAGCACGACAACTTCAAACCACCTCAAAAAAATGTGGAAACGAATCAGGTGGACAGCAAAAAGAGAAACTTATTGAGTTCTGGAGGGAAAAGGGGTGTTTGTATGACATTTTTAATGCATGTCAGGAACAAAATGAATGCTACAGATTAGTTTTTTTGCTGCTTAGCTACCATTAGTTATAGAACGCCGCTCTGAACATGTCATGAATTGATGGCGTAAAATTTTGGACGAGTTTTTTTTCTCGTGCGTGTCAGTGTTTTACTGTCGTACAGTCTGACAACTGAGATCGTACAGTGTGACACAGGGATCATGTCCGTACAGTCTGCTGTACTACTAGAAGTGTAATGGGACACTTGTTTATAAGGAACAGTTTCGGTACAGGACTTTTGGTTCGCTGCACATGTGTATCGAATTCAATTCTTGTTTTTTATGTGCGGAACATAAAATGTAAGTTCCCTCATGAGCATATTAGGTGTCAGACCGCATGTTTGTTTAGTGTCTGCCTCACACTCGCAAAAATTATCTAAAAATAGCATTTAATAAATCAAATTAACGCAATACATTTTTTTCATTATATTCATTAAATTGAGTATATATATACATATCACCAGATTTTCCTAAAAACATTGTTAATAACGTGTTCGATTTTGCACAACAAAATTTCAGATTTCTTACATGTGCACTACAAATCGTTTTTTCCAGTACGGCTCGAGTGGCGCATTTTAATCAATATAATGAAAAGGGTATTGGAATTAATTTCATTTATTACATTTTATTCTATTTTTATATATTTTATTTTTTATTTAAACCAAGTAGGCCTTTTATTTAAAATTGTTAAAAAAAAAAAAAAAAAAACTTAAACTACAGAAGGATATTCCGGACAATTTTCCAAAAGGAATTGCACATTGTATTTTAAACAATGGAGGTAGTCTGTAAATTTGTGGAGAACATTATGATGCTCCTGCAGCAAGTTGATGACAGTTCATACTCTACAGATTTCCTCTTACTCAGCGCTTTTCACAACAGACATCGTCTCAAAGCTTTACAGAATTTAACAGTGAAGGTGAACGATGTGTGTTTATCCCTGATGAGCAGCCATGGTGACTGTGGCAAGAAAAAACTCCCCTAGATGGTATGAGGAAGAAACCTTCAGAGGAACCAGACTCAAAAGGGGAACCCATCCTCATTTGGGTGATATCAAGAGTGTGATTATAATCTTTAATCAATACAGAACACTGGAGACTGAGAACTGACATGAGCACTGAAATGTAAGATTATGAGTAATGATCTTTCTACAGTCTTCTACAGAAGCCAATTAGTTTTGGACTGGAGTAAAGTTTTGGAGTTTGTGGCCTTGACCTAAGTGGCTAACAGGCTTTTTGCGAGAGACTCTTGATGTCCTCCACAATTTCACAGACTACCTCTCTTTTTCAGAACATTTCGCAAAATCGTCTATTACTGTAATTTCCCTTCTTGGCCGTCACTTCCCAATACAAACACTTCCAATAATAGAGTCCCACCCCTGACACTTGATTGACAGCTTTCAGTGCAAGGCATCAGAAATTCGAATGCAAAAGTAATTGCGAATCTATTTGAGTTTTGGCAGGCTGCATACGTGAGACAGAGGCAGTGAAAAAGCAGACGTGGTAATTAATATTGCTATTTATATATCACATGGTTATTACTCGTAAGACACGGGTTGCAAATGGACATTGCTTTTCCATGCGAAATTTGGTAATCGCTGTGCGTTCGCAAAACACAAATGGTAATGCAACATTTGCAATTGCGTTTGGATCGTGTCACAATTTGTTATGCAATTTGCCAATAATACAGATTGTCCGGAATATCCTTCAATAGTAAACCGTTGTTCACAAATGTTTATAATAAATGACGTTAATGAAAAAAAAGATTTAATGTTTTACATTTATTCCCTCTAACTGTACCGAAATTGAACCGCACTGTGACTTGAAAATTGAGGTACGTACTGAACCGTGAATTTAGTGTACCAATACACCCCTATGTACTACAGTTATAGATACTGACTACAGTAACATGGTGACGTTGTGTGTTCAGGTCTCAGGCGTTCTGTACTACAGTAACATGGTGACGTTGTGTGTTCAGGTCTCAGGCGTTCTGTACTATAGTAACATGGTGATGTGTGTTCAGGTCTCAGGCGTTCTGTACTATAGTAACATGGTGACGTGTGTTCAGGTCTCATGCGTTCTGTACTACAGTAACATGGTGATGTTGTGTGTTCAGGTCTCAGGCATTCTGTACTACAGTAACATGGTGATGTGTGTTCAGGTCTCAGGCATTCTGTACTACAGTAACATGGTGATGTGTGTTCAGGTCTCAGGCGTTCTGTACTACAGTAACATGGTGATGTGTGTTCAGGTCTCAGGCATTCTGTACTACAGTAACATGGTGATGTGTGTTCAGGTCTCAGGCGTTCTGTACTACAGTAACATGGTGATGTGTGTTTAGGTCTCAGGCGTTCTGTACTACAGTAACATGGTGATGTGTGTTTAGGTCTCAGGCGTTCTGTACTATAGTAACATGGTGATGTGTGTTCAGGTCTCATGCGTTCTGTACTACAGTAACATGGTGACGTTGTTTGTTCAGGTCTCAGGCGTTCTGTACTATAGTAACATGGTGATGTGTGGTCAGGTCTCAGGCATTCTGTACTACAGTAACATGGTGATGTGTGTTCAGGTCTCAGGCGTTCTGTACTATAGTAACATGGTGATGTGTGTTCAGGTCTCAGGCGTTCTGTACTACAGTAACATGGTGATGTGTGTTTAGGTCTCAGGTGTTCTGTACTACAGTAACATGGTGATGTGTGTTTAGGTCTCAGGTGTTCTGTACTATAGTAACATGGTGATGTGTGTTCAGGTCTCAGGCGTTCTGTACTACAGTAACATGGTGATGTGTGTTTAGGTCTCAGGCGTTCTGTACTACAGTAACATGGTGATGTGTGTTTAGGTCTCAGGCGTTCTGTTCTACAGTAACATGGTGATGTGTGTTCAGGTCTCAGGCGTTCTGTACTACAGTAACATGGTGATGTGTGTTTAGGTCTCAGGCGTTCTGTACTACAGTAACATGGTGATGTGTGTTTAGGTCTCAGGCGTTCTGTACTATAGTAACATGGTGATGTGTGTTCAGGTCTCAGGCGTTCTGTACTACAGTAACATGGTGACGTTGTTTGTTCAGGTCTCAGGCGTTCTGTACTACAGTAACATGGTGATGTGTGTTCAGGTCTCAGGCGTTCTGTACTACAGTAACATGGTGATGTGTGTTCAGGTCTCAGGCGTTCTGTACTATAGTAACATGGTGATGTGTGGTCAGGTCTCAGGCATTCTGTACTACAGTAACATGGTGATGTGTGTTCAGGTCTCAGGCGTTCTGTACTATAGTAACATGGTGATGTGTGTTCAGGTCTCAGGAGTTCTGTACTACAGTAACATGGTGACGTTGTGTGTTCAGGTCTCAGGCGTTCTGTACTACAGTAACATGGTGACGTTGTGTGTTCAGGTCTCAGGCGTTCTGTACTATAGTAACATGGTGATGTGTGTTCAGGTCTCAGGCGTTCTGTACTACAGTAACATGGTGATGTGTGTTCAGGTCTCAGGCGTTCTGTACTACAGTAACATGGTGATGTGTGTTCAGGTCTCAGGCGTTCTGTACTACAGTAACATGGTGATGTGTGTTCAGGTCTCAGGCATGCTGTACTACAGTAACATGGTGATGTGTGTTCAGGTCTCAGGCATGCTGTACTACAGTAACATGGTGATGTGTGTTCAGGTCTCAGGCATGCTGTACTACAGTAACATGGTGATGTGTGTTCAGGTCTCAGGCATGCTGTACTACAGTAACATGGTGGCTCTCCAGCGGATCCTGTATGTTCCGCAGTGGCTGGCACGCTGCACTTCTCAGCTCTTGGAGCCTGTGTTTTTAGGCACAGAGCCGCGTGCTGACGCTCCAGTGGGGATGGGAGCCACATTGGATATCCAGCGACAGCAGCGAATGGACATGCTGGACCAACAGCTGCTGCTCTCACAGCTGGCCCAGCTCCGAAGAAACACCCAGCAGCCACCACCACAGCAGGTATCACTTCCATTTCCTGATGTTGCAAGTTCTGGAAAAGAATTTTCATCTATGATAATTCTAAAAATAACTAAAAATGAGGATACACTCTGCACTGAGCACTGCATTAGGAACACTTGTGTGTGTGGCAGCAGTGCAATGTGTAAATTAATACAGATAATGGCCACATATCAGTGTAACATTCAAATCAAACATCAGAAAGAGGAAAACATTTTTTCAATTATTTTGACTCCCTGGTGGCATAATTGTTGGTGCCAGGTGGACTGATTTAAGTATTTTAGAAACTTTTTCACAAACAGCAGTTCTTCATTCAGTCAGAAATATCTTGTTGATGCTGTCATCAACAAGGTGAGAAGAAAACGGCCATTGTGGTCCGAGCTGAAATGGATGAAGCACACAAACCATGTATTGTCAAAAGTATCCAAATTACTATGATTTATTATGGCTGTAATGTTCCTATTATCATTTTTGTCACAAGACTATTTGCTTAATCAACTCAGTTTATGTGACAGGAATGTTACTCTCAGCACACCGATCTAATAATGAAATTATATTAATGAGTCAAACACAGATTGATATTTATTAAAATTATCATGAGCCCAAAATCTTTTCAACGACTAAAAAAAAAAGAACGCAGGTGTTGTGGAAAGTTTGAATCAGTAGGTATTTTTCATCATTTATTTCTCTCAAAATGTTCTGCTTGCTGTTGAACTGATGCTGAACTGTATGTTCGTGCCGAGTAGATGACACCATGCACCAATCAAAACAAGTTCAAAGCAGAAATAAATAAAAAGGAACAACTGATTTCACAAAATATAGTTAGGCAAAAAAAAAAAAAAAAAAGATATCTGACTTGCAGCGAAGTTGAAGTAAAAGTCTCCCCAAATAGAAATACTTCAGTAAAGTACAGAAACGTAAAAAAAAAGCTACTTAAGTACAGTAACAGATTACTTCCTTACTGTACAGGAATGGAAATATCTGCTCTTTACAACAGAACAGATGCATAACCTTGAGGCAGGTTGAGTTCTGCATCGGGTTCCAAGAACAGGACTTTGATGCTGCAGATGAATAAAAAAATAAAAGAAAGAATTACCATCATCAAATCTTTCTTTTCAATACTGATAATCTTTTGCTCACTGTAACATCATCATATGTTTGCCTTAGTATTTTTTGTTGTTGCAAATTTGAGAATTTTATTTGATTATTAATGATTGATTTTTCGAAACGTCTGTCTTCTTGTGAGATGCCAATTTGTTTTTTTTAGTGTGTGTGTGTGTGTGTGTGTGTGTGTGTGTGCACGCATTTGTGTAAGATTTTGCTGATGTGTAATGTAATTGAGTGAATTTACCGGCACTCAGGTTCAGAAGACACACACACACACACACACACACACACACACACACACACACACACAGTACTGAAACACAACAACTCAAAAGGAGCTACTGCAATCATCAGTATGTCCTTGTTATTATCGTTTCATCAGCGTTCTAAACCACATGAGGGGAAATTCCAACTTGACCACAAGTGAACAGAAAGTTCACCTTCTTATCGATGAGAACAAACAGAAAATGACACTGATTCTCTGTATACACAATTATCAATGCGCTAAGATTTGCAGTATATAATGGACTTGTGTTTCAATAGTGTGCTGGTACCTTTGTACAGTAATGTAAAGTGAGTAAGTCCCCGAAAATGAAGCTTGGTTTCAAAGTCGGAGTTATACTATGGTTACCATGGTATGGTTGTTTTAGTTCTGCTAACATTAAACCTATGTTACCAGAACTTATTCTAGTAAAGCTATTAATTTCCCTAATGGTTGCCTGCCGTATTGCAAAGACAAATATTACTGATAACAAATTGCATTTATTTATTTGAAGCTTGCCATTTTGTAAAAGCAAAATGTTTATTTATTGAAAAAAAAGAAATGTAGAAATAATGTAATAATAAAACAGTATTAAATCATAATTGGATGAATTGCATATGTAATAAAAAAAGAAGGATAAGTACACTATATGACTAAACATTTGTTGACAGCTGACACATCTATTTGTGGTTCGTTCCTAAACCTTTGACACGAAGTTCAAAAGTTCACAACTGTTTAAGTTGTCTTTGGACGCTGTAGAAGTAGAATTTCCCTTTACTAAAACTAAGAAACCCGAACCTGTTCCAATATGACAATACCTCTGTAAACAAAGAGAGATAGATCCTTGAAGACATGATTTACCATAGTTGGAAGAACTCGGATGTCCCATGTCCAGAGCTCTAACCTCATCCCCACTGGACACCATTGGGATGAACACCAAGTGCACCCCCAGACCTCCTCAAACAACCTCAGCACCTGACCTTTATGTAATCACCTGAATGATTACATAAAATACACATAGCCATGCTCCAAAATCGAGGGAACAGTCTTCCTAAGAGAGTTATTATAACAATAAAAGAAGAGTAAATCTGGATTGGGATGTTCAGCAAAATCTTGGGTGTGATTGAGAGGATTTTCATATCCGCTGTCCATGAGAATATATAATAAAGTGACATTAACATAACACATTAAAACCATGGTGGGATCATAACTGTAAGGAACACTGCTAGTTAAAAGTTCTTGAAAATGTGTTAAAGAAATGTATGCTTTATTACATTTTACCCAATTACACAAAGTAGATTTTCTCTAACCAATAGAAAAGTGTAAGCAAGTAGATTGCTGCAATATTAAGGATATATAAAAGACCAATATGTCCTCAATGTCTTACACAGAAACCTAATGATCTTTATTTTTATGCTTTTTCATAAGGATACAATTAGAAACATTAGGCTTCATTTCATCTTTGTTTAATGATGTCGGTTAGAAAATGGTAATAAGCAGTAATAAACATTTTTTATACAAAAAGCTGTTTTGACTGATTGTAAGCTGAGATAGTATTTAATGTTTTTTTTACTTTCAAACCAAAAGGAAGCCTGCAACTTCCTGTCTACATGTACTCATATCTTGGTTGATGACACAGCCAAATACACTATTGAAATTTCTCACTAAAATTGATTTAATGTATTGATTAACCCTGCTGCAATGTAGAACTTAGTGAACAGTTCTCATGTGCCCATAAACCAAATAAGTGAATGCAAAACCTTGTTTGTTGTGGAAACCGTATAAGATAATAATTGTCACTTTGGTAATCAAAGAGGCATCATTTGATCATAAAACCCCAATGACAAAAAAGTTAGGACGTGGTAAAATGTAAATAAAAACAGTATGCAATGGTTTGCAAATCTCATAAACCCATGTTCTATTTACAGTAGAACATTGAAAACAAATCAAATGTTTCAATTGTAGAAATGTATCATTTTAGGGGGGAAATTTTAATTGTTTTTTTATTTGATGGTTGGATCGTGTCTCAAAAAAGTTAAGATCGGGGCCATGTTTAATATTTATGTTTTCTACTACTATCAGAGCAACCTCTTTTCTTTTAAAAACAGTTTATATATTTTGGAAACTTGGAAGAGGAATGTTGTCTGATTTGTGTCTGATAGAGGATTCTATCTGCTCAATATTTTTCAATTCATGATGTGGCAAATGGTTTGAATAGTTGTGAAAGAATCAGATCCCTGCACATAGATGCAGTATGTGGTATTGATCTGTCTTGCTTGAAATATGCAAGGCCTTTTCTTGAAAAAGACGTCATCTGGATATGTTGCTCTCAAACCTTTTCAGATGTGCAAGCTGCCTATTTGATAGGCACTAATGTACCCACATACCATCAGCGCACTGGGTGCTGATCAGTTTCCCTCTCCTCTTTAGTCTGAAAGATGAAGTGCCCACGGTCTCCAAAGATTTTTTTAAATTTAAATTCAACAGACCACAAAATAGTTTTCCACTTTGCTTCAGTACATTTTAAATGAGCTTTGCCTCAGAGAAGATGGCGGTGTTTCTGGATAATTTTCACATAGTGAAACTATTTACACAGCCATTAATGTTTACATGCTGTTTTTGCACCTTTTGTATTCAGTAGAATGTTTACATGCTGTCTTTGCACCTCTTTGCTGCTGTTTTTTTGCACTACATTGCTCTGTTCTGTTTGTATTTTCTCCTGGGTATAGTTTTTACATTTCTCCTCACACAGTACTGTATATTTAAGTATACAGTAGGTTTACTAGTCGGCGCTATACTTGGTTTTTGTCTTTTGCCTTTTTTGTGTTGTCTGTCTGCACTCTGTCTGTCTGTACTGTTCTTTTGTTTGCACTGTTTGCACCAGGTTGCACTCGATGCACTTTATGTTGTTTTGTTGTTTAGTGTAGCACCAGGGTTCCGGAGGAACGTTTTTTCGTTTTTACTGTGTACTGTGTATCACTGTGTATAGTAAAAATGACAATAAAAGCCACTTGACTTGACTTGACTTGACTTGACATATGGCTACTTCTTTGCATTATAGAGCTTCAACCTGCATTGTGGATGGAAAAGCACAGTGATCAATGACAATGATCAGTCACAGTCAATGATATGGAAGTGTTTCTAAAGCTGTGCAGTCGTTCCTTTTTTAATGCAGTGAGAGACTCTGACTAAGACTCTGACTAAGACTAAGAGACTCTGTCTATCTAAAAGATATGTTGACAATTAGCCTAACTAGTTGTAAAATGTTCTTTGTTTTGAACACTTGTTTGCTGCCTCTTCACAACTTTTTTGAGACCTGTTACATCATCAAATTCTAAATGACCTTATTGTTTTATTAAAATTGTATGTTTGTTCTATTGTGACTAAAATATGGGTTTATGAGATTTGCAAACATTTCATTCTTTTTTATATTTATATTTCCACAGTGTTCCACAGCGTATTGGAATTGGGGTTGTGAATGCTTTCAATGAACCTTGATTGTATATTTGCCTAGAGGAAGGTTACCTTGTTGCTGATTTGTAGCTAGGTTTAGTAACCATATAGTAGTATATTATCTTCCTAGCAAAACCAAATCCCAGATGGCTTACTTGATACCGTTTTGTTTTTACAGCTGAAGGAAAAAAACAAAACAAAAAAAATACATTTTACTGTATTTTAAGCAATTCACTGAAGGGCAACGACGCAGGATCTGACTTGCCTTAGACCTCAGCCAATAAAAAAAAAAAGTTGGTGGGACTGTAGGCAGTTAAAAGAATGGAGGAGCTGCCTCTTACTTAATTATTTTCCTACTGTTCCTGAGCATCTTGATAAGCAAATATCTGCAAGTTTCTGTGGTGAAATGTTCTTAGTCTCCTTTCTTAATCTTATAAAAAAAACTTTAACCTAATCCAAATGAAACCATTCTACTGATCTTGCAAAAGTTTTAGGAAATTTAAAACATACCCATTAATGATGATTAATGACAGTACAGGGGTCCATAATTTAGCAGGCAAAAAGTTCTCAAAAAGTCTTTTAACCGACCTTTATGCCAATAAAAATATTATTTAAAAGCATTACATGTTGAAAAGGGCAGAAATTTTAAGCCAAATAACAGAAACAAATTTAATGGGAATATAAAAAAAAGCGTAATTCTTCACTAAAAGATGGATAAATAAAGTCCATGTATTTTTTTCTTTTCGATTTACAAACCCAGTCCAAAAGAGTTGGGACACTGTACAAATTGGGAATAAAAAAGAAATGAAATAATTTACAAATCTTATAAACTTATATTTTATTCACAATAGAATATAGATAACATATCAAATGTTGAAAGTAAAACATTTTGAAATGTCATGCCAAATATTGGCTCATTTTGGATTTCATGAGAGCTACACATTCCAAAAAAGTTGAGACAGGTAGCAATAAAAGGCCGGAAAAGTTAAATGTACATATAAGGAACAGCTGGAGGGCCAATTTGCAACTTATTAGGTCAATTGGCAACACGATTGGATATAAAAAGAGCCTCTCAGAGTGGCACTGTCTCTCAGAAGTCAAGATGGGCAGAGGATCACCAATTCCCCCAATGCTGCTGCGAAAAATAGTGGAGCAATATCAGAAAGGAGTTTCTCAGAGAAAAATTGCAAAGAGATTGACGTTATCATCATCTACAGTGCATAATATCATCCAAAAATTCTGAGAATCTGGAACAATCTCTGTGCGTAAGGTTCAAGGCCCGTGATCTTCGGGCCCTTAGACGGCACTGCATCACATACAGGAATGCTACTGTAATGGAAATCACAACATGGGCTCAGGAATACTTCCAGAAAACATTGCCGGTGAACACAATCCACCGTGCCATTCACCGTTGCCGGCTAAAACTCTATAGCTCAAAAAACAAGCCATA
This sequence comes from Silurus meridionalis, assembly GCF_014805685.1. Lineage (NCBI taxonomy): Eukaryota > Metazoa > Chordata > Actinopteri > Siluriformes > Siluridae > Silurus > Silurus meridionalis. The sequence continues at coordinate 8,818,118 of NC_060907.1, forward strand.
TCTAAACATGATCCAGAAGCCAGGCGTTTTCTCTGGGCCAAGGCTCATTTAAAATAAACTGTGGGAAAGTGGAAAACTGTTGTGTGGTCAGACGAATCAAAATTTGAAGCTCTTTTTGAAAAACTGGGATTCCATGTCATCTGTACTAAAGAGGATAAGGACAACCCAAGTTGTTATCAGCGCTCAGTTCAGAAGCCTGCATCTCTGATAGTATGGGGTTGCATGAGTGCGTGTGGCATGGGCAGATTACACATCTGGAAAGGCACCATCAATGCTGAAAGGTATTTCCAAATTCTAAACCAACATATGCTTCCATCCAGACATCGTCTCTTTCAGGGAAGACCTTGCATTTTCCAACATGACAATGCCAGACCACATACTGCATCAATTACAACATCATGGCTGTGTAGAAGAAGGATCCGGGTACTGAAATGGCCAGCCTGCAGTCCAGATCTTTCACCCATAGAAAACATTTGGCGTATCATAAAGAGGAAGTTGAGCAACTAGAAGCCTGTTTTAGACAAGAATGGGACAACATTCCTATTCCTAAACTTAAGAAACTTGTCTCCTCAGTCCCCAGACATTTGCAGGCTGATATAAAAAGAAGAGGGGATGCCACACAGTGGTAAACATGGCCTTGTCCCAACTTTTTTGAGATGTGTTAATGCCATGAAATTTAAAATCAACTTATTTTTCCCTTAAAATTATAAATTTTCTCAGTTTAAACATTTGATGTGTCATCTATGTTGTATTCTAAATAAAATATAAAAATTTGAAACGTCCACATCATTGCATTCTGTTTTTATTCACTATTTGTACAGTGGCCCAACTTTTTTTGGAATCGGGTTTGTACAAGAAAAAAACACATAATTTACTCCAATATGTTTTCTTATTTTATGTTATGTGCAAACATTTATGGATTTTTGCCCTATATTCTTTTAACTTTGAAGAATAATGTGGAAATTCATTTTGAAATTATGACAAACTAAAAATAGTATTGACAAACTAAACACTTTATTGGTTTCCCTGCTACACTTAGTTAAATGCAAATGATCATATATTGTTGAGAGCCAGATATAGTAGGATGATATCACACATTTGTGCTTTTGCTGCAAAGCTGATATTTAGTTTATAGAAAATACAAATTAAAGCAAATATCAGCACCTGACCTTACTAATGCTCTTCTATTTGAATCATCAGATAAAATACATGCAGCTATCCTCCAGAGTCTAGTGAAATACTCTAAAGTTTATTATAACAGGAAAATAGGAGTATATATGGAATGGCATGTTCAACAAGAATCTTTTAGTTGTGATTGAGTGGATGTCTATAAACTGTTGGCCATAGAGTAAATGCAAAGTTAATGTAGCACAGTAAATCATGGTAGAATCATGTCTGTAAGGATCACTGCAAGTCAAAGGTTTCTAAAAATGTTTGTTTTTCAGTAATAAATACCTTTTCAATAATAAATAGAGTATTGCAAATAAGCAGATTGCTTTAGTGTAAGAAGACTTTAATTACACTATATTGCCAAAAGTATTGGGTCACCAGGTCATAAGTACGCTATGTGATTTTTGAGCATTGCATTCCCCAATTAGTCCCAATTTGCTTTTATAATTTTCGCCACTCTTCTGAGAAGATGTTCCACTAAAGTTTGGTGTGTGCTTATAGATATTTGTGTTTATCAGCCACAAGGGTGTTACGAAAGGCTGGTGTAGGTGAAAAGACCTGGGGTGCGGTCATCATTCCAATATATCCCAAAGGTGTTCAGTAGGGATGAGATCAGAGCTCTATAGCAGGCCACTCAAGATCTTCCTCTCCAAAGCATGTAAACCCGATCACTTTGTGCATAGGGGAAGTGCCATGCTGGAACAGGTTTGGGTTTCCAAGGTCAGGTGAATGCAAAATTTCAAAATAGCGTATCTAAACACGTCCTGTAGTGGCCTTGAGTGGCTCCAGCTTTGTGGTAACAGTTTGGAAAAGAACCACATTTAGCAGGAAAAGTGAGGAGACCCAATACTTTTTGCAATATAGTGTATGTGCTCAGGATGAGCTGAGAGGTAGACATTTAGTTCATGAAAAATATTGTCTCTGTTTTGGTGTAGTTGTTTAATCGCAGTTGGATGTGGAAAAGGAATACTGAACATCAACTATTAATAGGAACGTACACCTGTACACCTAATTCTTCATGTTATTATACATCTTCAGTTGATATAATCTTCAGATATCTGCAGTGAGTCTGTTCCCATGATAACATTAGATTCCTGCTTTTGGTTGACTTGAGTAAAACTCGACATGATTTTGATCTGCTGATGTGGCCCATTTATAGGTTAAGCATTCTGAGCTGCTTTTACACTTACCACGTTTATAAAGAGTGCTTATTCAAATTACTGGAGGCTTCTTGTTGGCTAAAAACCGTTATTTTGTTTCTCCTCTGAAATCTCTCAACTCATCAACATTCTCAAATGCATTTCCACCTGCAGAACTGACATTCTTCTGAATGTTTCTTGCAACAATCTGTGTACAATCTGCACACATTAGTGTTAAAATCCCAGGATTTCTGAAATACTCTAACAAGTCTGTCAAGCACAAACATGCTGCAAGTCCACCAGATCACCCTGAGATCTTGAAGTTCTTGCATTGCATTGCACAAAATCTAATCCAGACACAGAGTAGGATGAATTAGGGGTCTTGCATCTAGTATTTCTAGCAACCTGAAACTTTTGACCTTAATTCTCCTCTTATTTCTCTTTTTAATGCTGAGATCACTTTTCTAAAACTTGTGATAAGTACCACAAAAAAAACTCATATGATACTTCCTATTGGTGCTCTGTAATAAAAGGAAGGAAATATTAGTGCTTGCAACAGACATCCAACACAATATGAGTTGTAATCAGGTGTCATTCTGTTGAAGCCTTTTTGCAGTTTGTACTACGTGTTTGTACTTTTTTTTTCTTTCCTCCCCTCTTCCACAGCAGGGCGGACTCTTCAACCGATTCTTTCCGGGTTTGCGACACAGAGGCCAGAACGTGACTCACATGCAGCCACACTCAGCAGACACACCAGTGGTTGAGGAACAGGTCAGGAGACAAACACAGACAAAGTCACGAGCACAGACAGTAAACTATTATGCTTTTTGTCATTTTTGGCTGCTTTACATAGACCATTTTGCCATGAAGTGGAGCATTCTAATTTTCCTCATATTCGTCTTGCTTGGTTAGAAATTAACTTTGCCCACAGATGTACATCAGCTCTGCCCAATTTCCTGTTAAGACACAATCATTTGAGTTCAGAAGAAAGAGGTAGAGTCAGTTGTAGAAAAAGGGGAAGACTTGACAGTGTTTTGAAATCATAGATCACCTTGCAGGCACCTAAATATCATGAATTGTTACACTACTTTACGCAACAACCATCAAACTTTCCAACTGATATCATAAACCATCACTAATTTACACTAGAAAGAATGAATAAATAAGCACCTGCATTAAAATCAAAATTACAACAGCATCTTATCTTGTATACACAGATCCTAAAGGTTACTCTACCACATGTATAAGGAATAATGTATCCTAGGTCCATGTCCATTTCACTTATACCCCCTCACATTTCATTTTTTTTTTATTACTTTTTGTTACTTTTCATGTTATGAAATGTCTGCAGGAGAGGTCAGCACTTGTTTTCCTGTACTTCATAGGTAGGGTTCTTTCTTCACCAACCCTTCTTTTATTTGTTCTCTTGTAGTTATTATGTTACAAATTCAGCTCATCTCAGGTGGTCTAGTGGTTAGGATGCGGCGCTCTCACCGCTACGGGCCGGGTTCGATCCCCGGTCAGGGAACCAACCCTAGCCACTCTTAGTGCTGGTCCCAAGCCCGGATAAATGGGGAGGGTTGCGTTAGGAATGGCATCCAGCGTAAAAACGTGCCAAATCAAACATGTGGATGATCCGCTGTGGCGACCCCTGATGGGAGAAGCCGAAAGAAAGTTTATATTATAGAGATAAATTCATCAGTCCCTAAAAACCTCGATGGTGGTGAAAAAAGTGTAATAGCTATTACAAATACTGAAGCTGGTGAGTCCTTTCATAAATTTTTCTTGTAATGGAAGATTTCACCATAACTTACCATAAAAGAACCATAAGTTCTTTTTTTAAGAAACATAATTTAACATGATTTGACAATTTAGATGAATTATGGTATAAAACAGGGACAGTCGACATCTAGAATTTCTAATTCTAGATGTCGACTGTCCCTGTTTTATGCTTCTAAAGGGACAATACTATAGGAATGAAACTTGGAAATGTTTTAGAGTAGTCAGTGTGCAGCTTGTATAGCAGTACAGATTAACTGTCCTCTGAAAATAACTCAACATACAGCCATTATTGTCAAAATAGCTGGCAACATCAGTGAGTACACCCCAAATAATAACAGCTGTATGTCAATTAACCATGTCCATATGCCCTATTCATCATGTTCATGTTTTTGTCTGCTTGATAGGACCATAAAACGTTGTGTATCCTGTATAATTGCAGTAAAATTTACTGCTTTGATTACAATTCTCTCATACTGACTACTGGAAGTTCAACATGGCACCTCATGGTAAAGACTGTCTGAGGATTCGAGAATTAAAATTGTTGCTCTCCACAAAGATGCCTAGGATATAAGAAGAACGGTAACACCCTGAAACTGAGTTACAGTACAGTGTTCAGGGTCATACAGAGGTTTTGCAAGACGGGTTCCATTCGGAACAGACCTCGCAAGGGTCCATCAAAGAAGTTGTTGATGCTGTGCATCAGGTGGAGAAGCTGCTTTAAAAAACATGAGTGCTGAAAGCATTGCTTTTGAGGTTGTAGAATCAGAAGGCCTGCTTGTCAGTTCTCCGACCGTACTCCGCACACTGCAAGCCCGCAAACAGTTTTCTGAAGACAACTTGTCCAAAAGCATGAATTACTGGAACCATGTCCTGTGGTCTGATAAAAACAAGATAAACTTGTTTGGCTTAGATGGTGTCCAGCATGTGTGGTGATGCCCTGGTGAGGAGAACCAAGAAAATTGTGTCTTGCCTATAGTCAAGCATGGTGGTGGTAGCATCATGGTCTTGGGCTGCATGAGTGCTTCTGGTACTGGGGAGCTGCAGTTCATTGAGAGAAACATGAATTCCAACATGTTCTGTGACATTCTAAAGCAGAACATGATATCCTTCCTTCAGAAACTGGGCCGAATGGCGGTTTTCCAACATAATAATGACCCCAAACACACCACCAAGATGACAACTGCCTTGCTGAAGGTGATGGAGTCACCATTTATGTCTCCAGACCTAAACCCTATCGAGGACCTGTGGAAATCCTCAAGCGGAAGGTGTAGAAGCGGCATGTGTTTAACATCCGTGCTCCATGATGTCATTATAAAGGATCCCAGCAACAACCTGTGCAGCTCTGGTGAATTCCATGCCCAGGAGGATTAAGGCAGTAATACATAACAATGGTGCTCACACAAAATATTGACACTTTGGACACTACGGGTGCACTCACTTTTGTTATACAGTAATGGCTGTATGTTGAGTTATTTTCAGAGGACAGTAAATCAATACTGCTATACAAGCTGCACATTGACTATAAAATATATCCCTTGAGAACATAATAAAATGGTTGCTAAAATGTGAGCGGTGTATTTATATACAGGATGTGTGTAATTATATATATATATATATATATATTTTCATTTTTATTTTCATGACTATGAAAATTGTAAAGTCACACTGAAGGCATCAAGGGCTATTTGACCAAGAAGGAGAGTGATGGGGTGCTGCGCCAGATGACCTGGCCTCCACAGTTACCGGACCTGAACCCAGTCGAGATGGTTTAGGGGTGAGCTGGACCGCAGAGTGAAGGCAAAAGGGCCAACAAGTGCCAAGCATCTCTCGGGGAAATCCTTCAAGACTGTTGGAAGACCATTTCAGGTGACTACCTCTTGAAGCTCATCAAGAGAATGCCAAGAGTGTGCAAAGCAGTAATCAAAGCAAAAGGTGGCTACTTTGAAGAACCTAGAATATGACATTTTTCAGTTGTTTCACACTTTTTTTGTTATGTATATAATTCCATATATAATTCCACATGTGTTAATTCATAGTTTTGATGCCTTCAGTGTGAATCTACAATTTTCATAGTCATGAAAATAAAGAAAACTCTCTGAATGAGAAGGTGTGTCCAAACTTTTGGTCTGTAATATATATATATATATATATATATATATATATATATATATATATATATATATATATATATATATAAAATATAATTTTCAGTTTGTTGAAGTAATCTTTACCTCACGTCCATTATCTAAATTGCTATATTCACCACTTACATCAAATGTAGAAATAATCAGTTTAGCTCAGTAACGTAATCATCAGTTTAGCTGATTAACTTATTAGGCAGTGCATTCATTTAGAACAGTGATTAAACTGATTGGAAATATCTACTCACTACTACCACCTTCTTGCCAATCAGAATTGAGTATTCAGACAGACTTCATGTTTTGAAGCTGTATGGCATATTTTTTATTGTTGTTGATTTTTTTTTTTTTTTTAAGAAAGAAAGAAAACTTATCAAAAAAACAGTTATCTTACAAATAATTATACATAATACATTGCTTTATCCCAGAGTACAAAAGTATTGACCAGTGTTTGGGCAATTGGGCTACTTGGGCAAGTCCCCCTGAGATTACTGACAGTTGTAATGTTTTGGTTTTGTTTTTACTATTAGGTTCAATTTCACTCACTGTATTTCTCCCACTTCTCAGAAAGCCACCGACCTACGACACATTCTCAGAAAGATAATAAAAATGATTAGTGGTCTTGGTGATGAATCTATTAGTATCATAACACTAACAAAACATCCTGTCTGGTTGATGAACTGCTATGCATATTAGCTCTATGGTATGCTAGTTCCTGGAACGTGGACTAGCATCTGCACTGCTTGTGCATCTTCAGAAAAGGTGTAATGAGAAAATGCGGTCAGGGTTATACGGATCAGGAGAAAGGCACAAGTGTAGCATACCTTAGAGTTACGATATTTATATTATTGTTTATATTACGATATTTTAGCTTGAAGTGTGTATATTATGTCTGGTATGTTTAGCATGTGTGAAAGATAGTGGAGGAGTTTCCCTCAAAATCTGATTTCCATCTGACAATGGGGCAGTTATAGATTTGACTTATGACTTAAATGGTGACGTGCAAGAAGACATGCAAGAAGCACAGAAGACTTACTACCTTCACAATTCTGTTTAAGGTTTCCGAATTTAAAGTCTCATGCTTTCCATGGCTGTTAAGAAATGATGTTCAGAGAAAGAAGTCTTGAGTCATAGGTGATTCTGTAATAAATGCTGAAATCTTGCAGTTGAAATCCATTTTGTACTGTATTAAATTTATACGGAAGTTAAATGATTAAACTGCACTGCAATATCTTTAGGTACCCATTTATACGCTACACTCTGCCGCCATCTTGGATTTTAAAATTGTGTGAATTGTTTATTTTTGAGGCAAAAAATAAATTGAATTCTGGTGGTGTGGTGTTTTGAAGGTCTTGGAAAAGTCCTATAGCTTTTATTTAAATATAAACTCTGCTTTAATACTCTTGGTGTCCAGGTGGCGAGGCTGATGGAAATGGGTTTCTCCAGAGTGGATGCTCAGGAAGCTCTCAGAGCATCCAACAACGACATCAACATGGCCACCAATTTCCTGCTCCAGCACTGAGGCTTAGCATCAGAGGGCGGAGAAGACGGAAACTCAGCTGCAGCGACTGCAAAACACGACGCACAGACATCATGTTGGAAGACTGGAAAAGTAAAGTACTCTCAGGAGCTTTGGGTGTCGCTTCCTGTCACACTGCTCTGTAACTGGGTAATGAAGAGCTGCTGGATTTGCTGCTACTGCTTCCTGCCGGTGGAGAATTGTGCAGTGTTATCTCAGGGCTCGTGTTTCCTGGCTTCGTCATCCCTCTACAACCTCCAGCACTGCACATTCATATTAATAAGTCCACGTAGTGGCCATGATGTAAACGCAATGTGATGGAAGAGTCTTGAAAGGAAAAGACCTGAAAGACTCATATTTAGACATAGTTTTGGACTGATGTGGTGTTTGAAGAATTTTACATTCATGAAACTTTACATCTGAAGGAATAATCTAGCAAAAAAAATGATTTGCACAATTTTTGTTCGCTATATTTCTTAGTTTTGGGCAGGGGGCTAAATATAGATAAGATATAATATGGATTTCAACATCACCTGACATCCAATTCAGAGATACAATGACTTCAAGTTTTCTACCCTCAAAAAAAATAGGGTACTACATCTTACCATTCCTGGTCTCTAGAGTAGTGCCATCAACCATAAAAAATTTTCTGAGAGAAGAAAATGTGTAGTTTGGTATCTGTATAAAAGGGGAAAAAACCTCCATGTTGTATAATTAAAAGGCGTACGTTTCTATCATTCAGAGTATTTCTTTTCTACTCCCAGATTTATAAAAAAATATTTTAAAATCAAACTAAATGGGGGGGGGAGTAAGCAAGCCCCAGGTAATCAAATACATCACAGTACATAGTAAGTGACTTGGAGGAAAGCGTTATCTGCCCACTTATGAATACATTACCTTGCACATTCCCACTATTAGCTAGTCACTCTGGTTACAGGGAGGACAGTGTGACCTTTCACCTACAAACATGGCCAATTCTTGCTCCTTTTGTTAGCCAGACATGGCTGTCAAATGCTCACCATCGATTGACTGTAAACATTTTCTTGTTGTGCCACTCAGAAACAAGGAAACTATTTTATTCCCAAACTTGCAATTCCCAAAGATTTCAGCATAAAAGCTTCAGCAGAGTAAATGTAATGCTAGTTAGATGTTGTATATGAAGATTTGAGTATGTATATATGGAAGCGACTTTGGGGGATTTGATTGACTTCTCTTATTGTTTGCTACATGAACCTCGTGGCTCTAATGCAAAAAAAACAAACAAACAAACAAGCAGATATTGAATAAGTTCTGCTAATGGAAAGATTGTATACTTTTTGATTTGCTACCAAACAGTCCCAGACTCAATTTTTGCAAAACATTCAAAGTAATGTATAAGCTCTTAATTTCATACATTATGATATTCTTTATTAAATTTGACTTACAGTTGTTGGTGACATAACCAGATTTTTAGAATCACAGTTAATAATTACAATGTTATCATTTATTCTAAATTAATAATGATTTAGTTAGAATTGTGAATTATACAGCCATTATTTACAGTATCCACCCCCCCCCCCTCCCCTTTTGAGTTAAATTTTAATATTGCTGATTTATACGATTATTATTTTATGCATTGGATGTGTATTCATGGAAAGGATTTTGGGTGAGATTTACATTATATAGACATAAGTTTGGCCATAAGATTGGCTTTTAAAACATCAAATTCCACACTTACTCCTCATTTACTGTTATACTATATAATATACACTTTTCTGAGAAGTTGTTCCACTATATTTTGTAGTGTGCTTGTGGTGATTTCTGTTTATTCAGCCACAAGAGTGTTAGTAAAGTCAGGCTCAGGAGGCCTGGGGTGCAGTCAGCGTGCCAATTTATCCCGAAGGTGTTCAATAGGACTTCAGGTCAGAGCTCTATAGCAGGAGATCTTCCATTCCAACCCATGTAAAGCATATCTTCATGGAGCTGGATTTGTGCAAAGGTGCACTGACCTACTGAAACAAGTCTGGGTTTTTCTAGTTCCAAGTGAAGGGAAAACTTAATGCCATTGCATCCAAAGGCACCCTGTACAATTGTTTGCATCTAACTTTGTGCTGACGGTTTGGTGAAAAAAACACGGTTGGAAAAGTCAAATGTCCCAAAACTTTTGTCCATATATTATATGTAATATATACAATAAAAAGTAAGAAAATGTCAGAGAGCAAATGTTTTTCAGAAGATGATGTTTCAACAAACTATCCCTTTAAATTCAAGACAAATGCCATTGAATGTTTGATTCAAAGTGATGAAACACTGGTTCTGTTATTATTCTAAAAATATAATGTTGGATTTGGTGCTGTTTATTGTATAACACAAAACAGTGTTCTGTTATTATTGTTATTATTATTGCAACAATATGGGGTTGTGAGCAAAAGTTAAGTTTAATGTGTTCACCAATATTCCTCACTGAAGTATTGTACAGCCACTGTCGATATTTTCTGTAAATTATTATTTAAAAATACATCATTCAGACTCACTGGATAAACAGTAATTCAGCTTTAGCTCTTTACTCATCTGTCTCTGCATGGCTATGGATGAAATCTGGACAACTGGACACTATTTTCAGTAGGAATATTATTTATTGTGGATGGTCATTTGGAGATTTACCATTTATAATCCTCATTGAAAAGCCACTGATGTTGATTGATTTTCCACTACATTTCAGTTATTTTTATTTTGATGTTAAGATTAATACAATACAATTTTTTTTGTTAATGTGGCAGTGGATGTGCTGCTGTAACAAACTAATACAATTTCATAATTTAAACCTACCTATCATTTACTACGTTGCAAAGACTGACTGCTATTAGAACCGTGAGATTTTCTTTATTGCATCATTTCATTAAACAGACATTATTTATTAAAGTACCGAGAACCGCGCGGAACTATTACATAGGAAATACTGACTCCTGGTGGTCATTTAGTAGCACTGTAGAGTTGTATGTTTTACAACTTTTCCTGATTAAATAAAAAAAAATGCCTTGTCAAACATTAGCTCCTATATTTTATTGAATAAAATATTTTTTCTTTTTCTGGTGTTCACCTGTCCAAGAACCCTAACCTAGTTCCTCAACACCAGCTCCATAACAAAGTCCAGCAGCACCTCTACTTTTTTAGAAAGCTGCGAAAGACAGCTCTCACCACCGATCCTCACAACGTTCTACAGAGGGACCATCGAAAGAATCCCGAGGAGCTGCTTCACTGCCTGGTTTGGGAATTGTGTCTTTTAGAATTGCTAGGCCCTACAGCAGATGATGAGGGTGGCTCAAGTTCATTGGAGCCTCTCTTCGCTCCATCATGGACATTTACACCACATGCTGCATCTGCAAACCACCAGCATTGTGGCCGATCTATCTCTCACTCACACACACACACACACACACACACACACACTCAACCTTCCTGCCAACTGAAAAATTATAAGCATTCGGGAAGCATTTTCACATTCAACCATATGACTATTAAGGGACTGGATTCACAAACACACAAATGTGATTAGCTCATAAGTCCTCTGGTCTGAGTCATTCGTTCTTTTGTCACGTGACTCTCATGAACGCTATGAAGGTGATTAAAGGATTAAAGGAACAAAATAACCTAAATGTCTCAAAAAAAAAAATATCGTTAATTTTGATGAACAAGAATTCAAAGAACCAACTCACATAAATTATCTGGCCTTCCAATCACTACTAATAACCTGACCATAGTGACCATAGCAATGAACTAAACAGAAGTTTTTTAACAGCGTGTGACGCTTTAACGGTTATCATCTATTTTTAGCTATTATAAATACCTTAACTGTTTTGTTTAAAAGTATGTTTTAGTAGTTCTGTTTTGACAGATCCATGCTTTGAAATGGCCCCACAGGAAATGCTTTAGGCTCAGACATGTGCAGAATCATCACAACATGTTTGTTATTGTTTACGTCCTTGAAATGGTCTAAAAATTGTCTTGAATTAAGTGAATGGCATTAAGGTGGCAGTGCATATGAGTATAAACTGTGGATGTTTGTCAAGTTAAAAAAAAGGGAAGCAGGAAGAAATAAAGTAAAAAAAAAGAAATAAAGGCAGAAGATATAGAATGTGAAGAAGATATAAATAAAGATAAAAATGAAGAAAGAGAGAAGGACAAGGGCTGTAGCTTAATGGTTAAGGAATTGGATTTTCCCAAGACACACCAAGCTGCCAAGGCCCCTTAACTTCATGGTTGCTCAGTTGTCTGATTCTGATTCCGATTATGACAGCCCTAATATATATAATTAAATTTATATATTATTATTTTTATTCGTGCAGCTGCTCCCATTAGGGGTCGCCACAGCGGATCATCCATTTCCACACCCCCCCCTGTCCTCTACATCTGCCTCTGTCACACTAACTATCTGCATGTCTTCCTTCACCACATCCATGAACCTCCTTCTTGGTCTTCCTCTTTTTGTCCTTCCTGGTAGTTCCATCCTCAGCATTTTCCTACTGATATACCGCATGTCCCTCCTCTGCACATGTCCAAACCATCTCAATCTCATCTCCCTAACCTTGTCTCCAAAATGTCCTACACGTGCTGTCCCTTCTAATCCTGTCTATCCTCGTCACTCCCAACGAAAACGTTAACATCTTCAGCTCTGCTACCTCCAGCTCTGCCTCCTGCCTTTTACTCAATGCCACTGTCTCTAATCCATACAAGATCGCAGGTCTCACCACAGTCCTATAAACTTTCCCTTTCACTCTTGCAGATACTCTTCTATCACAAATCACTCCTGACACTCTTCTCCACCCACTCCACCCTGCCTGCACTCTTTACTTCACTTCTCTAACACACTTTCCATTACTCTGCACTGCTGACCCCAGGTATCTAAACTCCTCCACATTCTTCACCTCTTCTCCCTGCAACCGCACCACTCCACTGCCCTCCCTCTCATTCACACATGTACTCTGTTTTACTCCTACTGACTTTCATTCCCCTTCTCTCCAGCACGTACCTCCACCTCTCCAGGCTCTTCTCAACCTGCTCCCTACTCTCCCCACAAATTACAATATCTTCTGCAAACATCATAGTCCACGGAGACTCCTGTCTGACCTCATCTGTCAACATGTCCATCACCACTGCAAACAGGAAAGGGCTCAGAGCCGATCCTTGATGCAGTTTAACCTTCACCTTGAACCAGTCTGTTGTTCCTACTGCACACTTCACTGATGTCACACTGTCCTCATACATGTCATGCACCACCCTCACATACTTCTCTGACACACCAGACTTCCTCATACAATACCACAACTCCTCTCTCGGCACCCTGTTGTACGCTTTCTCTAAATCCACAAACACACAATTCAACTCCCTCTGACCTTCTATATAATTTTCCATCAACATTCTCAAAGCAAATAATGCGTCTGTGGTGCTCTGGTGCGCATGAAACCATACTGTTGCTCACACATGGTCACCTCTCCTCTCAGCCTAGCTTCCACTGCTCTTTCCCATAACTTCATAGTGTGACTCATCAACTTAATTCCCCTGTAGTTACTGCAAGTCTGCACATCTCCCTTATTATTAAACATTGGTACCAGCACACTCCTTCTCCATTCCTCGGGCGTCCTCTCACCTTCCAGAATCTTGTTAAACAATCTGGTTAAAAACTCCACTGCCATCTCTCCTAAACATCTCCATGCTCCTACCGGTATGTCATCTGGTCCTACCGACTTTCCACTCTTCATCCTCTTAATAGCTGCTCTCACTTCCTCCTTACTAATCCTATTCACTTCCTGCTTCACCATCTCTACACCATTCAACCTTATCTCTTTCTCATTTTCCTCGTTCATCAGCAGCTCAAAATACTCCCTCCACCTTCTCAACACACTCTCCTCACTAGTCAACACATTTTCCTCTCCATCCTCTATTGCTCTATCTTGCAGAACATCCTTCCCAGCTCGGTCCCTCTGCCTGGCCAATTGCTACAAATCCTTCTCTCCTTCCTTAGTGTCCAACTTCTCATACAGCTCCTCATATGCCTTTTCCTTGGCTTTCGCCACATCCCTCTTTACCTGCTGCCGCATCTCCTTGTACGCCTGCCTAATTTTCTCACCTCTCTGTCGATCCCAATTCTGTTTTGCCAACCTCTTTCTCCTTATGCTGTCCTGCACTTCCTCTTTCCACCACCACGTCTCTTTGTCTTCCTTTCTATTTCCAGATGTCACACCAAGTACCTTTCTAGCTGTCTCCCTTATCACTTCTGCAGTAGTTGCCCAATCATCCAGCACCTCTTCACCACCACCGAGCCCCTGTCTGACCTCTTCCCTGAATCTCACACTACAGTCTTCCTCCTTCAGTTTCCAATATCTAATTCTTCTTTTAGGCTTCACTCTCCTCCTCTTCTTCTTCACCTCCAAAACCATCCTACAGACCACCATCCGATGCTGTCTATCTACACTGTCCACCGCTAACACCTTGCAGTCTCCAATCTCCTTCAGGTTGCATCTCCTGCATGGAACATAAATTAAATATATATATAATATATTATAATGAAAATTCTCATGTCAAATTTGTCACGGTGTGCTGGTGCTACAAAAGGTAGGAAAATTAAATAATAAAGTATGAACTAAAAATAAAGACAGCTTTATAATTTTTGCAGGGTGTGTAAAGTGGGGCCGTGCAAAAGATAAGATTTCCAAATAAGTTCAAGTTTTCCAAATAAGTCCAATATGCATTTGCATGAAACTGCATTTCGTGGCTGTGTAAAGTTGTATCTATCTATTCAGTCCATAAAGTGGCTGTGCACTGGGTGGATTTACACGCCTGAACAGTAGGTGTCAGTGTAAATCATAAAAGCGGCCATTATGTCCTAATCCGAATGAGCCCGCCCTCTACACGCTGATTGGCTCATCAAGCACCAAGCAATGTATTTTGTCCAATCAGCGGACTGCTTGTGACGCTGTTTCTCCGGCGCGCGCAGAGGGCGGAGTTTCAGGAAACGGCTCGGGTTAGCTGGGCGCGCGGCAGATAGCGTAACGAAACTGTAATTAAATTGTCTCCATTTGTTCATTTTACAGGTACAGATCCGCCATGAGCGACACCGAGAAGGAGTTTGTAGTGAAAGTACGTAACGAGATTAATTGTTTTATGTAAAAAATGATTTGAATCAACGTGTTCAGGGAAACTGCGTAAATAATGCTTAGCGTAATGTTGCTAGCTAACAAACCGAGTTAATTGTGAACTATTTTAGCGTTTTTAACAAGCTATATTTAAAAAAAATCATTTTAATATTCACACTGGTTATTTT
The DNA here is from genome assembly GCF_014805685.1 of Silurus meridionalis. Lineage (NCBI taxonomy): Eukaryota > Metazoa > Chordata > Actinopteri > Siluriformes > Siluridae > Silurus > Silurus meridionalis. Next base: position 8,833,166 of record NC_060907.1, read on the forward strand.
TACGTAGCTTTTTACTGCCGTTTGATTCACCTCAGGGCCGAGGCCTAGCTGTGTAAGTCTTCATTGTGCAGTGTAGAAAGCACTCTAAGGCCTGCCCGTGGCGCTGTCCCAATTGGCGAAAGCAGTTACGAAGAAGTACACTAGATTAAGTGTGGCAGCCGTAATGGGGCACACTATGTAGGTTGCCTATGTAGGGAGCAGGCGACTGTTTGGTATTCCGCCTTGCCAGCCTTGTTATACTTAATGACCGGAACAGCGACACAGATTTAACTAAACATATTACAAGTTATTTACATGTAATACACATTTTATAAAGTATTATTAGTTGTCTTTTTTTATTACTATTGTTTTTATAAATTTGTGTTCCTTTTAATTTGAAAAGTCGCTACTACAAAACCACGTGGTTGCGCCATTTAATGGTTAAAACAATTCGTTTTAATTTGAACCGATTTCAAATAAATAACATTTAATTAATAAATACATTCGATTGTTTTTACTGTGATTTTATTATTATTAATCAGATTTAGTGTTTCGATTTAATTTTAACTTCACATGCTGACATGTTTTATTATTGTAAGTTTATATATATATATATATATAAGGGCCTGTGAGAAAAACGCCATGTTTATACTTATATCGTAATTATTATATTTGGTTTAATTCCAAATGGAAAGGAAACGTGTTATATCTTGTATATTAAGAAACGTATTTTCTTTTGTCCATCGAAAATGGTGGATAATCATAAATTATTTTACCCAAAAGAAATTATAGGAAAACTCCACCCTATAACACTGTGTCTAATTCCATTGCAAATATTCTGAATGTTTAGCAACTCCTACACTTTAGTTCATTTATTTTTCCCACCTGTATGGATTTAGGTATTGTGACGTGTATTTAATTATTTACACGTGTTTTAAGATGAGAAAAGTGAATACTGGTGTTTTGAGTAACAGGTTGGTTTTAAGTGTTGACTCCTAGAACATATCAGTAAGAACCTTTTTGACCTTCTCAAAGTGGAGGAAACAGGAAGTGCTGGGTTTACTGGCCCAGAATGCAATGCGCATGTACACTGAACTCGTGCAGAGATTTGTCTCGGCTAGTAACGATGTACGAGTTAGATAAAGTAGTTAAAGCTTCAGCTGATGGGTTTGAGGAGGTGAGACGGCTCGTCGGGCCAAAAGACAATCATTTTTTATTAAGTTAAATATAAAGCCAGGACTGAATCCTTCAGGACTGGGCGATCTTTTTCTAAATTCAAAATAGATCAATGTGTCAATTGATTACATTTGAGGGAGTAAAATAAATAATAATGGTGGTGGAATGGAGAAAATGGACAATGGAGTCTACCAGATATAGCTGCCGCAGTGCACAGTGAAATGAGACAACATGGTGCTACATTAAATAATTTTTTGTTTATTATTGGTTCTATGGACATTTACGTTGTTCAGGGTGGAGTTTTCCTTTACTCGTAGATAAACTGGGTGGTCCATCATCGTTTTGTGTTAAAAGTTGCATAGTTGTTTTAGATAAATGACTCGATGTAAATTGCATATTTCGTAACAATTTTTAGGTTGATGTAACGTCATGTTTAAACTTTGTATATTGGCTTATATCATCGTCTCTAAATGGATTTTTATTTTTTTTATTTTTTTTTATGACTAATGTACATTTTCACCCACATGACTACCACAAAGACTTTACCCTTTTCTTGTTTTTCCCTATTAAGGTTAAGATGGGAAGAATGAAAAAGGTGGCCGAAGTCGAATGTTGTTTAAATGAGGCTGAAATTTGCGAGTGCATGCTAATTCTGTGTGGCCAGAAGTTCTGAGAAGTTCCCCTCATGTAGAGTGTTGTCACTATGGAAGCAATGAATGGTTGAAGATGAAGTACAGAAGTCAGAATAAGAAACTGAAGAAAGAAGAACAGAATGTTGGTTGAAGTTATGAAGTTAATCTCAGAAGTGTTCGGGTGGATAAGATGAAAGAGGGCTAAGTAATGTGCATTAGTCTGTTTTTGTCTGAATATCAACTCTCTTTCATTAAAGTTTGCATGCTACTCTTTCTGTCATAAAGACAACGCTTTTTAAACCATATTCTAATGCTAGTCGGTGTTTTGTTAAAAAAAAAAAAAATCCTTCATGATGCATTGGATTTAAACCGACTTTAACAAGCTTTTTAAGAAGTCTGTTTGTCAACTTGATTGATAAGAGGTCTGGGGCTATGACTTGATGCATGGGAAGTTCTCGCTCTGCTTTGCCCGTGCTCATTTGGTTTTGGATTCGCACAGGAGTCCCGATCTCGGAGTGTGAGTCCCAGAGGCTCAGTGAAGTCAACCAGCAACTCGCCGGGAAGATCTAAGGATGGTTCCCACCGCTCCAGGTCTAGATCTAAATCCCATTCCAGGTCGAAGTCCAGGTCCCGGTCCAGGTAAGGATCTTTCTTCGCATCTTTTGAAATCTAATGGGGAAACGCTCTTTTACACGTGCTGAGCATGGTGCTGATCATAATGTCTTAAAGAAAAGTTTTAGGTTGATGGTATCTTAAGTTTGTCTCAAAGCACCTTGGATAAAAGCATCTGCTCAATGCTGTATCAGTAAATCTTTCAGTGTGTAGGCTATGCTTCATTTTCCAGACAAGAAGTCAGTAATGAAAGTGTGAGGACCCCTGGATACCCTTTTTTCAGGATGTACTATTTATTTTTTTCCCTCCACACAGGTCCCGGTCCCACAGGAGCTCTCGGCGTCGTCATTCTCGCTCGCGATCTCGAAGGCGTCACTCACGCAGCCGCTCATACAGCCGCGAGTACCGACGCAGCCGCAGCCACTCGCCCATGTCCAATCGCAGACGTCATGTTGGTAACCGGGTATGAACCTCCTTGCATCTTGCATATGCACTCAAACAAGACCACTTTCATACTACACTTCCTCATTTCACACACTCCCAGCTTCTTTTATATTACACAACACACCCAACAGAATAAATATTTGGAGCAGGCAAATTTCACTTGGGAATAGTTGACGGTTTTAGTTTCCAGGCGGATTTGTCCGAAGTTTAAAGCGAGAGTAAGTTTAATGGGGGATTTATAATATAATACGTCTTCAATGCAAGTAAACTTTTACCTCTGAAACTCCGGCTTCTTGTATTCAGGTGGTGTGGATTAAAAGGTAGCGTTGCCGCTTTGGACGAACAAATGAATGATACTTGAGTGGCACACCAGTCTTATGATTTTACTCCATCATCCAGAGAGTGTATCCACAAAGCGTGACTGCATGCACACAGCCTCCAGGGATTAAAGCCCCTCTAGTAGTCAAAAGCATTCATTTTAAAATTAATGTTTAAAATAATAGTACAGGATCGTGAATGTGGTGAAGAACACAAAACGCTAGCAGGTGTTATTCTCACCGATGCTGTGGTGCTTCCAGGACCTTTATCTGATTTGTCTCACAATAAATCAGCCAGATATTTACTTTATCCGGAGATAACTGGTTCCTAGACAATCATAAGAGGTTTTTAACTGTTCCTGTGAATGCTCTTGGTGAGGTAATCAAATTCTTTGCCTTTGTCTTGTAGGCAAACCCTGACCCTAACTGTTGCCTGGGTGTGTTTGGCCTGAGCCTGTACACCACAGAGCGAGACCTGAGAGAAGTGTTCTCCAAATACGGCCCCCTGTCCAACGTCAGCATCGTGTACGACCAGCAGTCTCGCCGCTCACGAGGCTTCGCCTTCGTCTACTTCGAGAACAGGGAGGATTCTAAGGAGGTTTGTTTTTTTTTCCCCTCAAGGAGGAGCTGCTGCATTATTTTTGTTCTTGTATATAACAAAAGCTATTCGTTTCTTTATCTAAATGTTTTTCTGTTACATTTCCAGGCGAAAGAGCAAGCTAACGGCATGGAGCTGGATGGCCGGCGTATCAGGGTGGACTATTCCATCACCAAGAGACCACACACCCCCACACCTGGGATTTACATGGGCCGGCCTACCTAGTGAGTGTGCAATTCGCGTTTCACACCAAACTAGGACAGGATCCTCAATTTAACTGTGTCATGAGAGCCAATTTCTGCAGCAGTTGTGACATCCGCTCTATTTATAAAGAAACCGTTGTGATGCTGGCCCCTCTGCTGGCTGCGGTGAACAGCAATTGTTTTAAAAACAAAAAAAACACGTTTTTGTGTGTGGTGTTCAATGAAGTCGTTTTTTCATGTTTGACATGTTTGGTGGGTTGGTACAATTATACTATAGTGAGCACCAAACTGTCATGCAACACTTCAGGTCAGAAATTGCAGTATAGTGGACAATATTTAGTAGTATTTAATCTACATAACTTGATTTAATCAAAATTTGTGAATTGATCTATCGGTAGTACTTCGTATAAACAAGTTGAAAAGTAGGAAATGTGTTCTTTTTTTGTAAACCATCATGGTGTTCTAATGTTTCTATGTAAATGTGTGGGGCAGCCTTGTAGTTGAGAAGACCACCCAAAGTTTGAGGAGTTTAAAGTTCAGGCTGGAGGTGGGGATTTATAAGGAGCAGTGTTAACTTGAGGAAAAAGGAATGGGTTGGGCAGCATTGTTCATGCTAAAGGCAAATGTACATAGGACATAAACTATGTAGGTGGAATTCAGCCTTTCTGCACATGCGTCCTAGGCGAGGTAATTTACACATGTTGATCATTCTTTCTCTCCACTTTATGTGCATCAGTGGAGGTGGTGGTGGTGGTGGCAGTGGCGGTGGTGGTGGTGGTGGAGGAGGAGGTAGTGGAGGAAGACCCAGCACATCCTCCAGTCGCTCCAGAGACTATTACGATCGGGGCTATGACCGCGGCTACGATCGGGGGTATGACCGCTATGATGATCGGGAATACTACAAATCCTACAGGTCAGTGGGTGCGGCAGTGTGTCGTATTGAAGAATCTTTGTTTTGTTTTTTTTGTGCTCCTGATTTTTAGTATGTGATTCATATTGCTATTCAAGTCTGACTCTAAAGTCCTGTCTATTTTAGCAGTTGGTGACTAGATCCTTTTTTTTTTTTTATGATTGTATCGATCATTATCACAGTCTATTTGACCATGAGTTTGTAAACACTTCAATGTGTCACACCTTTTTAGTTTTTGTGTTTCCAAATTGGCAACAATTGTATAAAATGTCTTCTTGTACTGGAGCATTTCACTTTCCTTTCACTGGAACCGAGATCCCCAAACCTGTTCCAGCATGAGAAAGCTCATGTGCACTAAGCAAGCTTCATGAACAATTTGTTTGCCAAGTGGAAGAACTTCACGATCTTGCACTGAGCTCTAATCTCAACCGCAGTGGGCTGAACCTGAGCGCCAGTCCAAATATCTAGTAGAAGCCTTCCCAGAAGAGTGGAAATTAAAATGAAAACAAAAGGCTGTAGATCTCAAAATGGGATGCTCAAACATTTATGGGTGTGATGGTCAAGTTTCCTTGACATTTTCTCTTAATTTAAATCATTTTTATTTGTATAGCGCTTCTGACAATAGTCTTAAAGCAGCTTTGCTGAGAGAAGGAGGTTATAAAGTTGTCGTTCAGTGCCTGTGTTTGGCTGGTGCTTGAATACTGTATAATGATCTTGATCAACACCCTGATATGTATCATATGAAGAAGCAGGGTCGAAGCTTAAACCCAAACATGGGTGCATTTACACCTGGCTTCGTTTAGAGTTATTAATAAACAGAGGGTTTTAAAAAAAGAACTGAAACTTCACTATTCAGAATGAAAGTAGAAGTGAATTTAAAGTGGGGACACTAAGCCTGTGTTCTGATGTATTGAAGTCCGTTATTGTTTTACTTGTGGAGCACGTTTTAATACACGATGTCTGTGTGTATATATTTTATTTATTTTTATATATATATATTCTTATGGTAAACTCTAACCTTTAAACTTTGCTGATGTAGGCGCAGATCTCCTTCACCTTACTACGGTCGTGGAGGATACAGATCCCGGTCCCGCTCGCGCTCCTACTCTCCACGTATGTACAACCTGTGTGTGTGTGTGTGTGTGTGTGTGTGTGTGTGTGTGTGTGTGTGTGTGTGTGTGTGTGTGTGTGTGTGTGTGTGTGTGTGGAAAAAATGTATGTATTTATTTATTTATAAGATGACACTTTTTAATGCCGTGGCACTCAGCAGAAATGAACGTGTTGAATATTCTAGAGCAACTAGTCAGCAGTAAGTCGTCTAGTCTCGAAAATGTGACTCGCCAGATGTGTGCATTTTCCTCACGTTCCCGTCGCCGCTGGAATTCATCCAATCTAATGTTAATATCTGTGTGCTCTTGACAGGGCGCTACTGAGCAAGCCGGAGTTATTGTGTCTAATCGACCGAGGAGATTCTGTGCTCATGGATGAAGAGTAATGGACGGATGGGAGTTTTTATGTTTTGGTGGGGTTGTTTTTGTTGGTGGGTTTGTTTGTTTGTTTTATTTTTTTTGTATTTTAAATGCCACGCATGTTTGATTTAATAGTCTTTATAATGAGCTGTGCATCTTCTACTTGTTAGATTGTCTACAGGCCTCATAGTGTGTACAACACTGTGTCAGTCAAATTTCAAAAAATGTAATGAGCTAGGAAATCAATGTAAATGCATATGTTGTCAATATTCACGAAATAAACAGTATTTTACAACAGTCTCGTCCTTTTCCTTCCTTCAGTAACAATGACCATGAGAGAGATCTAATGTCTATCAATAATGTAATTGTTAAGAGTTGAACAAAATGTTTAATCTGGAAATCTGAAGATTAGCATAGTAATGATGTTAGGGGAAACTATTGTGCGTCCACACGTAAAAACAAGTGTGAGAGACAAGATGATGAGCATTAGTGTTTTAATTAGTTTTAGTGCATTAGTGCTTAATCCTTTATTTAAAGAAATATTTGACTTATCATTGATTATATTGTGTTTGCTGCGTTTTACCAAGTGATCATCGGATAAAACTAAACTGCCTAAAGTCTACTGTAAGATGATTTAATACTCAATAGCGAAGAATGAGATTTGGGAAAAATTCACCAACCATCTCCCATCACTGTTCTGCTCTGAAATATTCTACCACACCATACACCCTTTATACCTCCAAACAGTGTGGAGGGAGATCATCAGATAACTGAATGGCCTCCTAGTGAAGACAAAACTTAAAACCTTTCCGAAGCATCCACGATTTTGTGATTGCCACACTGTATTAAACATCCAGGAGGTGTTTACACAAAGCTGCACCTGCTGTTATGATCGCAGGGATGTCAGTCTGAATATGAACAGTATTATTGAAGTGGTAGAACAGGTAGAAGGTGTTTTCTCATGAAAGAAAAGATAGATAGAAATTGAATAGCATGAGGAATCAATGGAGTTATCTTTGGGAGCAAAACACATGGTGTCTGAACAGTCAGAAAACAATGGGTGATGGATTTCATGCACAAGATTTTGCTTTTATTTATTTTTTCCTTACAGATTGAGAAGTACTTCATGTGTAGCCTCGGTGGTTCCTGACTTTTTAGAGACCCTCTAAATTACTTAAGACTGTAAAAACACCATCCAGCTTATGATCGTGTTATAGAAACTGCAGTAAACCACTAGGATTTCGGAAAACTACCTGAATAATCAGAATGATGCATTTATTAAACACCACATTTTCTTCTCCCAGTTTGATTTTATTTGTCCAGAACTCATTTGCATATATACCTATTCAATACAGACTTCCAAAACTATAAAAGGACATGTATGGAACGTGTTCAATAACCCAGAATATGTTTTATATTTTAGAAGTAGTTTAATTTAGCTTTGATGACGGCTTCGCGTTCTCTTGTTAGATTCCTCTGAGAGACACCTGGAATGATTTTCAATAAACAAGAGACCATGAGCTACCTCTGCTGCAGAGGATACATTTATTATAATTACCAGCCTTAGGAACTAATGATTTACATATATGCTTCTTGGAGTTCAAGTGGCAGACATTCTTTAACATCCACTGTTTAAAGGAGACTGTGAATCAGGCCTTCATGGTTGAATTGCAGCAAAGAAATCATTTCTTCGCAAGAACGACTAGCAGAAGAGACTTGCTTGTGTCAAGAAACACAAGGACAGTGTAAAACTTGTCTGATGAGTCCAAATTTGAGAACCATGAATGCATGATTCCCAGTGGGAAGCATGGCGGAGGAGGTGTGATGCTGTAAAGGTGTTTTGCTGGATTATATAAAGAGAAAACGAGCCCAGCTCGCTCTTCATTTCTGGCTATGCTTCTTCTCTACATCTTTGCAAAAAACAAACAAACACAAAATAATTACTATGATGCTTTTTCCAGTTAGTGTTGAGAAAAAAAAAAATCACAGCCCACCCTCAAAGCAAATGAGGTTCCCCTCTATTATGCATTTTCTTTCTTCCTGTTGTTTGCAACACTAAAGACCTTGTTTACAAAAGATGTAAAAATTTTGTATTGCACTGTTGCAAAAAATAAAAATAAAAAAGAAGCAAAAAAAAAAAAACAACAATGAGTGGCATAACCAAGCCCAAGTATATATAAAAACCCAAACATGACCATCACCATGGAGGCGCTTGTGTGTTTATTTGTGCATCCTGCTCTGCTGCTGTTATTGTTCTTTGCTGAGCTTGGCTCAAGGCTTCAGGTGTGTGTGTGTGTGTGTGTGTGTGTGTGATCGAGGTGTGTCCATCAGCACGTTGCTCTGCTCTTCTCCGCTCTTCCTTCTGTTGTGCTTCAGGTTCTCGGGTCTGATTGAATGACTGTAATAGAAAGGCATCTGATTCTCTGCGCGCGAGCTTTTATCCAATAGGCGGTGCTTATTCGGTGTGACGTTGCAACATTTCTTTCTTTCTTTCTTTTTTTTCTTAAAAAAAAAACCTTTCAGTCAAGTGATTTACACAGAGAGAGAGAGAGAGAAAGAGAGAGAGAGAGAGAGAGGGAGAGAACTTGATGCTGGGGATTCTACTGACCGGAACCGACTCTCCATTCCTGATCTTTTCTTATTTCATTTATTTCTCGGTATTTGTTCCGTCGCACCTCCATTAGCCTTAAATCGCGTGTTTGCGTGCGTGCGCGTGCGAGAGAGAGAGAAAGAGAGAGAGAGAGAGAGAGAGAGTGTGTGAGCGCGCGCGCGCGAGAGAGAGCGAGTGTGCGAGAGAGCGGGCGAGCGCGCGCGCGCGCGTGCGTGCGGTGCGTGTTTTTCTTTCTTTCGTTTTTTTTCGGGTTTTTTTTTTTTTTTTTTGTGTTGTCGTTCTTGTAGTGTTGCTGTTGCTCTTTTTGTTGTAGTTGTAGTAGTAGTTGCTGCTGCTGCTGCTGCTGTTGTTGTTGTTGTTGTTGTTGTTGCCGCTGCTGTTCATTTCCGTTCCGTGCTTTTGGATCATGAATAAACTGTACGTGGGGAACCTGAGTCCCTCGGTCACTGTGGAAGACCTGAAGCGGCTGTTCGGCGAGCGCGAGCTGCCCGTCAGCGACAGGACCGTCTTACTCAAGTCCGGCTACGCTTTCGTGGATTTCCCTGACCAAAAGTGGGCAATCAAAGCCATTGAAACGCTGTCAGGTAAGCTTGTACGACTTATTATTATTATTATTATTATTATTATTATTATTATTATTATTATTCCTTAAGGTGACACCTGAATACCCCCCCCCTCCCCTTATTAAGCATTTAGTTTGGAAGAATACGTGGGTTCTAATAAACGCGCACGTGCGCCTGCCTCTATATATTTCAACTATAGATTTATGCATATGCATAACAAACACACACTTACACACCTTTAAACACACGCATGCATGCATGCAACGCGTGCATGGTCCAGCGCGCGCTGAGCTATCCTGAAGGCTTTTATCAGGTCCAAATCTGACCTGATGTACACAAGTTCACTTCAACAATCTGAAACACCCCCGACCTGGAGAGTAGAAGAGAAGGGTTATTCCATGAATGCATAAGAATTTTTTTTTTGTTTTGTTGTTGTTTTTTTTTCTTTTATTTTTTTAGTATTTGGCCACACACGTTTTTTTTTTTTCCTTTTTCCTCTCTCTCTCTCTCTCTCTCTCTCTCTCTCTCTCTCTCGGGCTGTTCCGAGTTAAAGAGTGATCGGCGCCGCGTGCAAAGCGGCATCGCGCCTTATTTTTTCGGTCATTTTCCGTCGCGAATTTTCTGCGGCGAACCCGCGGCGCAAAACCGCCCGGTCCCGGTACCGACCCATAGCCCCAACCCTCGCCTAGGTTACTACGAGGTGGCCTGGTCGTAGGTGACGTCCAGGCGTCGGAAAGCGGCGAGAAGCGGACGGTGAGGGTGGCTGACTATGTGTGTGTGTGTATGCGTGTGTGTGTGTTTTTTCTTCCGTACAGGGGCTGGAGAGGGCGAGTGTCAAAGTGAGCGGCGTTGCTGCTCATTGTAGGCCCTTCTTCATGAACCTGGTGCTCTTCTGCACTCCTATTATTAAAAAAGAGGGATAAACATCTCCCAAGCTTACTTTTAATAAAATGCAAAGCTCTCAACAAATCCATCGTCCACCATATACGTGGATTTATTTCCACGCTAAGTTAGATATAGGAGTGGATGTATTTGTGGACTCAATGCTTCCTTTCTGTGAATTGACGACAGCGGAAAGCATGCACGCCTCACTCAATCTTTTAATTTTTTTATTATAGATGTTTTTTTTATATCAGTATTTATGCAAAAAATAAATAAATAAATTAGTTGCATGTTTCTCCAAACTCACCTATAACCTGTGACCAATGCAACACTGTCTATAAACGTGAAAATCCTCCACGTCATTACGCATTTTTATTTTTTTGCTCATTAAAAAAAATGCATCCCTTTTATATGCATTTTTTTCTTTCTTTCTTTCTTTCTTTCTTTCTTTCTTTCTTTTTTTTTTTTTTACTAAAGTGTTTATTTCTTTTGTTTTCTCACAGGGAAAGCTGAGTTGCACGGAAAGGTGATCGAGGTTGATTATTCCGTTCCCAAAAAATTAAGGTAAAGATCAATTTCTTGGAAGAAGAAAAACAAAAGAGTGGGGTGGGGGTGGGGGTGGGGGGACATTTCTCGATCATTTCTTCGGATTATGTGCTGGTCGTCTTCATTGTGTGCACGAGGAGGCCTGCTCGTTCTTGTTTGTGTCCAAAATGCTGCCATTATGTAACGGGGGAAAATGTTGTTTATGGTGTTCTCCTTTTTTTTATGCATGTGGTAAAAAGAAAAATGGGGGAGAATTAAAAAAAAAAAAAAAAAAAAAGTGTGGGCAGAATTGCTTACATTCATAACCGAGTTTGGACCTGGTTATAAGGCGTTATAACCCCTGCTACAGTGTTTCTAGTGATTTTGGAAATCACATAAGGCTCTCACACTCACTGCTCAGCACCACTTCCTGTGGAAGTAGCCATTTTTCACTCCAAATCTACACAAACTGGCTCTGAGTAGAAGTGGAAGCTGTGGACCAGAGAGTGAAACCGAGTGCTTTGGTGTAATCATCTGAATCGCGTCTGATTGCACGTGCTTTGTTTTGGGTTTTCTTTCTGGATTTTGAGGTTTATTTCCCGTGCACGTGCCTGAGACACGTTAGAGGAAACAAAGTGGCCTTAAGGCCTTAAGCGCGAGATTCCCAAGTAAAAAAAAAAAAAAAAATCCAAATAATAATCATTGCACAAATCGCGTACTCGTTTCTTTTTTTAATTTGTGAATAAACTTCCTAAAGAAAAAAAAAATCCAGTCATGACATCTGTGCATACAAAAAGGAAAAAAAAAAAAAAATCCTCCACTGCAGCCTGCACTACGCTGCACTGCACCACGTGACCACCTTTACATTCCTCGCGCGCCCATCCGCCCTATGGAAAACGCTGTAGGAAAAGAGAACGTTGGGAACATTGCCATGGCGACGTCCGAACCCGCCCTGCCTACTCGCCTACTACGCAGTGTGCAGGGAAAATAGTGTGCGTGCTAGCGACGCTGCCATAGGCCGCACACTACCTAGTATGCTAGTCACAAGGGTTTGGGGATTTATGTATGGCTAGCCGTGCCCACTCAAGGCCTACGTATTGTAACTGTGTGTGTGTGTGTGTGTGTGTGTGTGTGTGTGTCCTCGTTCTTCTTTCTTTCCCTCCCTCGACGTGTGTAGTAATTGGAGACGGGACGCAGACAAATATGACTGGTCGAAAGACAGACAGACATAAAGACACACAGGGGGAAAAAAAAAGGGGGTTGCCATTTTTCTTGGTGAAGTCAGACGAAAATCATTAGGGCCCAAAGCCGAGAACTTCCTGAAGCGCAGCCAAATCAGTTCTCGGAAAGCTAGCATTATGGAGCAAGGTAAATACGTGGAGTTGGATCATATCCCGTGAGGAGAAGGAGAGAAAATAAATTATATATATATATATATATATATATATATATATATATATATATATATATATATATATATAATCTGGGCGTGTAGGACACAGTAAACAGGCACCAGAGTGTTAGGAGACGTTTCTCATGTTTTAAACGGGAGCGCGCACAGGCCCTATATCTGAGTCGAGAGCGGAGGAAAAAGCAATCCGGGTTATTCAGGCAACCACGTCCTTTACGTCCATATACGCAATGCCACGTGACCGGAAACGGAACACGCCACGGCACGTGCGTAATGGTGATCGCCACACGCTATAGTGTCAAACTGGTTACATTTAGTTGGGAATAATAATAATAAAAAAAGGTGACTCTTTCTAGAGTCCACGACATGCACCAAAAACATCATTAAACACAAAAGATTACAATCTGTAATAATATCTACACAATCATGAATTAATCTGATCACATGATATTTCTCCAGTGTAGACAGTCCTGCTACAGCTGCTGGAGCAAAACCAGGTGTAACTACTTCCACTTGTTCCTCATGTGATGAAAAGTAGAGCGAGAAGAGAGAATCGAAATTATCCAGGATTTCTATATTATTCAGGATTTTATTTTTCTTGAATAATCCAGGGTTTCATTTTCTACATGATCCTAGATGTCAATTTTTTTTTCTGAATGATCTGTTTTTTTTTTCTCAATATATAAATAAAGCTTATACCTTGAATAGCACTAAATATATTATTAAAATATTAGATTTTTATCTTATATATATATATATATATATATATGAAGACTAAATTATAGTATTTTATTATTTTGTAATTAATTCTTATCTAAATTATCTAATATATTTTAATACTATTTTAATCTAATATATTTCAATACTCTTTCTCTCTCTCTCTCTCTCTCTCTCTCTCTCTCTATATATATATATATATGTATATATATATATGTAAATGAATTATAATATCTTATAATATCTAATTATCTTTTATCAGATTTTTAAAAGATAAAAAGGTATGTACATATAAAAAAAATCTAAATACATTTGTAAATTATTACCACTAAACCCGATATATCTGATATCTGATATCTGATTATTGATTGAATGAATATCAATGATATGATGTTTATAGTCATAGAATAATCATTTAGATATCATAAAATAATATATATATATAAAATGATTACTTACTTGATTTGAGCTTTTGTGTAACAGATACAGATGACATTTTATTTATTTAAATAACATTTGAGTTGTTTTTGGCATTAATTATAAAATAATTTTATTCAAGAATCAGAGGACTAATTTAGCATTTAGTACTTATTACACATTTTTAGTTAGTCAGTCTGCCACCTGCTGTATTTACATCTCAACAAGAGTTCCAAGTTCATTTGCTCCATTTGAGCAGCGATCAGAAGGTTCCTTGCTCACCTAATGCCGTTTTTACGCCAGGAACATGTCAGTTTGTTTTAATTTCCAGGTTTACACTTTAATTCACTTATTACAGTTGTTGCATTCACTAATAAATGTGATTGAAATGAAGCTCCAAAAGCTGTTAATCAGAATGCAGTTGCGAATTCATTGTTTCTGTGGACTGAAACCGAGAAATAACTGTGTGATTAGTCAATGGCCGATGGATTAGTCAGTTACAAAAACAGTTGTTACACAGTTGTGGAGAAAGGTTAGAGAAAGCACTTCAGCAAAGCTGCGTATTTCATTGTGTATAAATAATTGTATTATGAATAACATGTATAGCATTCATCTCTTTAATTTAATTTCATAACTTTTTCTGAAGGGAGGATTGTTGTTGTGATTGTGTACGTTTGTGTTGAATGAGATCTGTTAAATAAAACTTTGATTTCTTGTACTTGTTTGCGGGAAAGTGAATTCGTCTCGCAGCTCAAAGATGTCGGTTTTTGTTCCAATTCTGGTAGTCTGTGTATTCAACTTATTTTCGTTTGTTTGCTATTTATTTTTAATTTTTTTTAATTCTGACTTTTTTTCCCCGCCTTCTACACCTGAACGGGTTTATCCCATCTATTTAGGCACTTGTTTTGCTTCCGTGATTTCATATGAGCTCCGGCTTGATCCGAACCCAGCTCCGTTGTGTTTGCAGACTGAAATGTGACATGTGAGTCTAAACCCGAGCGAGTGACCGAGTCGTTATGAAGACGCGCTGCTAGTCGTTAACGGTCCATCATGTCCATTCAGACACGTGGCCTCTCGGGTTCTCTGAGCTCTGTGAGATCTGATTTCAGTTTATTTTTATTTATTAATACGCACCCAGTGCTGCAAAAAAACTAATAAAATAAAATGTTTTCTAAAAATTTTGCACAATTTGGTAAAAGCTTTGCACTGGCTATTAAACTGTGAAATCAAGCTAACTAGAATTATATTAGACAAACAAAAACAAACACACACACACTCAAGCTTAAATACACTATCTGTTCCAGCTTAACTAGCAAGGATAATTCGATTAAAGGAAAAGACTGAAGTGACCATGCCTCAGTTCTTTATCAGTATTTTCATCTTTCGCTGCAGCAGCTTGGTGAGCCACTGTCTCATTCAGGACTGTTTTAAAATTTAGATTTTTTGCTATAAAATTATCATGTCGCTGAACGACTCGTTCTTTGTCCCTCTTGCTTTTTTTACACACAGTAAAAAGTTGTGTGTGTGTGTGTGTGTGTGTGTGTGTGTGTGTGTGTGTGTGTGTTTTAAGCTTTTACAATTCAGTTTTACTTGAAAAACATGACAGAGAGAGAGAGAGAGAGAGAGAGAGAGAGAGAGAGAGCGAGAGAAGAGAAACTATTATATAGAAGTCAGATTTGGAGAGAGCGTGACAGGGGCAGCAGCAATTGATAAGCTGTGTTAAGAACCAGTCCACTTGGTAGAGAGAGAGAGAGAGAGAGAGAGAGAGAGGATAAGCTGTTTTAGAGAATGAGACCGAGAGAGTAAGAGAGAGAGAGAGACATGAGCCACACAGTGCCGCTGTGTTCAGTGGATTCGGTCCAAGCAGCTCAGGTCCGTCTGACTGTGCCGTTTACTCTGACAGCGGGTTGCCAGATGGCACGTGGTGTGTGGTGCGCACCCAGAGCCCGGCGCTTTGCTCTCTTTGCTGTCTCACCTACATCACGTCGATGCCTCTAAAAAAAATAAAAAAACCGACTTGTTCCTCGTTCCAAAACCGGACCGACACACAACCACGTGCACCGACTCGATCTCTTCAGAACCTCCAGCATTCGGAAAAGTTTTAGTGTCCCGGAGCATATCATTAACCGTCTACTCACAGCACTGAGTTTAACAATTCATGCTTACAATAGTGTATCTTCTCTGTGTGCTTGTGTCATCAAGGTGGACGTCATAGGAAGCTACATTGACAATATGTCATTTTTTTCAGGAAGATATATACAGAGAACATGGTGGAAAAACAAACGCAGCATTAATAAAGGAACGAGAGTTCCATGAAGTTTGGTTAGAAAAACTAATACGCAAAAAAAAATATATAAAATCATACCATGTCATGACTATGAATCTCTTTCATGTGGTGAAAATAGCTGGAAATGGCTTCTTACGGTTATAGAAAAGGTGTAAAAAATAATATGATCAAATACAGAGTTTGATAGTTTTTCAAATTATTATAAATAAAATCTGCACTAAACAATTCTTCTAAACTATGTACGTTTTATAAAAAGTAACACCAGTGATAAAGCAATACAACAGACAAAGAGTATTTACGAACACATTGAGGATTTAAGCGTTACTGCTTTATCAGATTAAAACCAGGCGCATAAACACAAGGAAAGGATTGTATTGCTTTTACAGATATTTTAAAGAAACTCGTTTTTTTTTAAATAACCGTCTACAAAGGTTTTCTTCTGCCGTTTAGGTAACATCCACAATCATGCCATTCATCGCATCAATACCCGAGACATATTCGAGTTCTGGATAATGATGTTCAAGGTGACGGATAAATTCTCTGTCTCAGTCATGAACATCGAAAAAAAAAAAAAAAAACAGAAGCTTTAATTGACTATTGTCATGTGCATGTTATAAGACGTGTGTCACGACATGCACGACACACACAATACAGCGTTAATGAAGCAACAGGAGAACGAAAAAAAAATTTCGTTCGAAAAAAACCCCATCCCGAACACGTGCGTGTTGCTATGGTTTCGATTACATGACTGGATGTCATTTTATTAATTATAAGACATTAAATGACATGGCATCAGAGTTTCACATTGTTTTCTGTACAGTTTACTTCAAATGCCTGCTCACACCTTTTTGTTGGTTTCTGATTTTTGCGGCTTTCTTCCACATCTGTCAATCTTTGTTTTTTTTTTTAATATCGTCCATGTAAATAGTCAGAGAGGCTTCAGTTGCTGCCATGGCAATGAAATGATCTTTCTCTCTCTCTCTCTCTCTCTCTCTCTCTCTCTCTCTCTCTTTTCTATTTTTTCCACCCAAACTCTATCATCACTGGTTCTTCGGTTCCATCCAAGCCTTTGTGTTTAATGAAGGATTTTTTTTTCAAAGCTCTGGTAGTCCTTTACTTGTAAAAAAAAAAAAAAAAAAAGCTCAAAACACACCAAAATTATTTATGAACATCACATCAGAAAAGTGCTGATTGTGTATTGACAGATGTGAATGTCATGTGCTTTTCTTTTTTTTTTAAACATGAGATGATTTTTTTTTACAGAGAGATGAGCAGTATTTAGACAAAAGTGTATCTGTATGCAGCCATATCAGACTGGGTAGTGTGAATGAGACCCAGTTCCGCCATCTCATGTCACCTGATTTGTTGGAATTCTGTCACTGAGCACATGGTGTATATAGAACTGCCAGTGAGAACAGCAGATGCGTACTTCTCACACACACACACACACACACACACACACACACACACACACACACACACACACACACATTTGAAGATCAATGGCAGATCCTAAGCTAAATTGTTGTACACAAGCTTAAAAATAAACCCTGTAAGTGTTCTCTATCCACCACATCTGTACCTTGTGTGATTAGTACAGACAAATACCTTCACACTGTATATAATATATAATGTGAAGATACACAAGGCTTGGAAAAATATTACCGAGAGTTTGATCTTTTATAGCATTGGAGCACTATAGTTAAAATTCTGGCTCCAGAATTCATTGACGGATTTTATTTTGAGATTAAATCGGGATGAAGCAAGAAAAAATGCTTTCGAAATACATTCACTGAGAAAATACATCATCTGCTCTAATTAATTCCCTAATTAAAAAACTATCTGATGATAATTACATATTTGGTGTGTGGGGGTGCGTGTGTGTGTTTGTAATATAATAGTGCAACTGATGATCATGATTTAACATTTATTTTAAATATGTAATATTTCATACAAAAAAATTCAATACACTTTAATTAACATTACAGATTATAGCATATGTTTCAATTGAATTCATATTTAGGTCTGACTACAATACAGGAACGGTTTCAGGACATTACAACTGCGTATTTGATTTTCTTTGGTCAAAAAAAACGGCCCACAACATTCAACCGATCTAGAAAACTGAACAAAAAAATGGTAATTCTTTTACCCCGTTGTTCCCTAATTTCTAATAATAGCACCACATGGTGTGTTTTATTTCTTAAGTATTATGTTAATTCATCCCCAAATTTCCTGCTGACTAGAAACCAAACACCATCTGGCCAAAAAAAAAAAAAAAAACTAGAAGTGTAAGAATGATCCATAGTCTTTCTCCTTCTCTCTTTCCTTGACCAAATTCTCTATTTCTGTTTTCTGGTCATATTTTTCTGGCTCCGAAATGATGTTTCACTCGTTTTAGTGTACCTTGGAAATGAGATGTTGAAGCTTTGTTGCTATTTGTGTCATTTCTGTGAGGGGAAAACATGCACTAAGAAAGGAAAGTCTCCTCCATGATCGTGTGTTTTAAGATTTAAACTAGTCAAAATATACAATATGTGTACAAAGATTTTGGTACGAATGAAATTTTCTGCCTCGTGTGGTTCTTCTACACAATGTTACCACAATATTGGGGGCACACAATTGTACAGTATGTCTTTGGATGCAGTAGCATTACATTTTCCCCGTCACTTGAACCAGGAGAGCCAAAACCGTTCCAGCATGACAATGCCCCTGTGCACAAAGTCACTTCCATGAATATATGGTTTTCATGATTTTGAATGGAAGATCTTAAATGGCCTTCTATAGAGCTTGGATCTAAACTTTGGGATTAATTGGAACACTGACTTCACTCTAGGCTTCCTCACATGACCTACATCAGTACCTGACTTTATTAACACCTTTGTGGCCTAACACATTAGAACTCAGTAGAGCCATGTTCATTTAAAGTCAATTGCTCAACCAACTTTAGGCTGAGGAGCAATTCCAGGAATGGAGAGGATGTTTTTTTAATTTATTTTTTATTTTAAGTTACGATCTTAAGTTGAACGCATTAGCTAGCATGCCACAGGGAACAGCTGCTTAGCACCACCCAATTTCCACAGGGAATTAAAACGAGTGGATTTGTTGCTAATTAATGTTCTCATTGTAAACGCATTTCACCTCCTTGGCAGCAGAGGGCTCGCCAGTTGCATTTTACACTGCATTTTTGCTGTCTTCATAATGACATTTTTTGCTGAGAAGAGAAAAAAGAAGCCATAAGTGTAAAAAAAAAACAACTCATGATACCTACAATCTCCTTAGAAAAGGCTTATTTATATATATATTTTCATTATAAATATAAAATTGTTTTTTACACAAACGGTTTCTCTGTGTGACTCACCAGATTTATTGCTCCCCCCTGTATCTGTATGTCATTGTGTGCCATAAAAAGCAGCAGCAGCAGCAGCAGCAGCAGCAGCAGCAGCGCTTCTTCCTCCTGTGTATCTCTCTTACTCGCCGATGGTCAAGGCTGAATGCCATGTGCAGTTGTCTCTGTTTTTAAAGCCTCCACATTTCCGCTATGAATCATTTGCCCTAGATCACATGAACGATAGTGTAGCAGCCACCTGTCACCAGCATGACAATGTGGACACACGCACGTAAACAAACGCTTATAGACACACCATTCTTCACTCATTGCTCTCCAACACTCTGGTTTATGACCCGGTTTCAGATGTACATAAGTACATGCTTGTAATAGATCAATAAAAAATATTTACAATTGTTTCCCTTACATTACTAGTACCAGTACTATTCAGTGCTGTTAGAGTTGTTGTAGGATTTTATACGAGTGTTGCTGAATCCTCAAACAAAAATGTGTTGATGCACGGTTCTGAATACGCTGTGGTTTCTATAGTAACCTCTTTTTTCATGGCCATTTCTATGGCAGTCACTCAACATAATCGAAATTTCTTAAGTTTTTGTGTGTTAAATGTTTATTTAATATTTTGTCCAGCAAGAGTGAAACTGTACACACGGTTCTGCACGTAAATCGGTTTTTAAATCATGGTTCGTTTTAAATTCTGTACAGTTAATGAGAAGAAATGCAAAACATAAAATAGCTTGTCGTATTTTTTTATTAAAGTCGTTTTTTTTATTATTATTAATCTAACATTAGTGAACATCAAACGTTTCCATTTTTAAAACAATTTTTAAAAAAATGCCTCTTAGGTTAAATAATACATAACATATTTTATAATATTTCATAATATTTTAAAATAAATAAATGATAAAAATGAAAAATAAATTGAATATTTGATTAAATTGGCACGAAAAAAATGTTTAAATAAAGTTTAATAAATGGAAAAATGGTATTAAATAGTTTACATTTGTTAGATCCTATTTGAGTAATACAGATATGTATATATGTGTGTTTTTTACATGTAATATTTAATATTTTCTGAAGATATGTTCTACTTAACTGTTCTATTCATTTCACAACACTTGAACAAATGTCTTCATTCCTTCAATCCTTCATTTCATTCACTCCCTCGATGTGTGAAATTGTTAGGATTTTTTCCTTTTACGAGAAATTCTTGAAGCTGGACATAAAACGCTAAGGAATCCATAGCGCTTGAGTTTTACACTACACGCTACACGCTACAAATCGTATTTCTCGTACGACGTAGCCACAGTGACACTGTACTAACTTTAGTTTCTTTTTTTATACCCCTTGCATTGTTATGTATGATTTCACGTTTAATAATAATAATAATAATAATTATAATAATGATGATAAAAAAATTAAAAAAACGCACTCAAAGTGTGAGACTGAGACCAAACAAACTTGCGGTCCGCCACTTAATACGTTCGGAAGGGAACTCAGATTTAAACTATGTTCCGAACATAAAAAGGATTGCATTCAGTACACACGTGCACCGAACCGTTTGTTACGAATACGTGTACCGTAACACCCCTAATGTCCAGTGAATATTTAAAAAAATCATTTTTTCACCATGTTTTCAGATATAAGGATTTCTTATCTTCTGGTCTATAAGTTGTCACCGAAATGTTTCACAACATTAAATTGTAAATATATACGGTTAAAAAAATAATGATGCAAGTCGTTGTAGTCTAAGAGAAATCAATTCACCTCAGTGAATGCTGATGTAGGAAAATAATCTTAAACCAGGATGAATTATTTTATTGTAACACCATGTGTCACTGCATTTTATCCCCAAGTTTAAAGAAAAAACAAAGAATGATCCCTTTATTTGATTGGTCACTTCAATGTAAAGGAATTCTTATTCATTCCCAAGATTGACCCATTTGAAGGACAGAATCAGAGCAGAAGCCATATTTGAAGCAGAGTGTCAGAAATTCCACATGCACAAGGCTCCTACAGTATAGTCCTATATCGGCATTTGTACCCCGAAGCCATCGGCTTAAGGAGGGCTCCAGGGTTGCTATGGTAACCCCGTAGCCAATGCCTGATGTGTGTGTATGTATAGGTGTAGAGTAAATAGAGAGTGTTTGTGAGAGGCAGGTATGCGTGAAAAGTGTGACCCTATCAGCATCACATGAATACATGGTGGGGAAACTGACGGAATGTGCGTATGGGTGTGTTTGTGTGAAAATGAAGAATGGAAGGAATGATGAGACAGAGAAAGAGCGGGAGAGTGAGATTCGGCATGTCTTTTCTAACTGGGCTGACGATGAGCCAGTTAAAATGTATCCAAGCATTTAAATACTTTGACACTTGTGGACCTAGAGCTGAGCTATAGAGAAAAAATTAATAAAAAAAAAAAGAAATGGGAAAACGAGAGAAATAATACAGGCAGGTGGAGTGAATGAATAAGAGAAGTGGGATTCTGCAGCGTGCCCCTGCACTGTGTGTTTAAAGCACCACTGCTGGTCAGCTGTAAAATCCCATTCTATCCTCATCAGGTGAAAAAACCTAGACAGAAATTCAATGGTCTGAATAGAAAAATCTCAAATTTAACTTCTATTAAATATATTGACGCAAGCCGGTTCAATCATATGCAGCTGGTTACTGTGCAAAACACTTGAGGACCAAGGTACTACCAAAGATAACAAAAATCATTTACACCTCTCTTATCGTTAAGGCGTTATTTACATTTACTGCATTTGGCAGAGACCTTTATCCTGAGCTAATCACGTTTGTCTCATTCATACAACTGAGCAGTTATAGGGTTAAGGGCCTTGCTCTTAAGTGGCAGCTGGGATTTGAACACACAACCTACGGATTCAAAGTCTTAAGCTTTAACCACTGAACTACCATCTTCCCCTCAGTTGCCACTTTCTCTATGTTTTTTTTCACTATCATAGTCTCGGTTTTAGAGGCTGTTGTGTGTAAAAATGTCAGTAGATCAACATTTTCTATGATTAATTAATAGTATTAATTATAATATCATTAGTAATAATATTATCATTATTAATAAATATTATTTATAAACAGTATTTGTTATTATTTGGACAATTTCTTGCACTATCACATATTTAGCTCTTGTCGGTACTACACTGTCAGTGTTTTATTGTCTTATTGTATTTGTCAGATTGCACAAAATGTTCTTTGCACACATGCTATTTTTATGTAGTTTTGTGTATAGGTCAGTTTGTTCTCGCTAGTTTTGTGTTGGTCAGTGTTAATATATGTTGTCTTGTGTAACACCTTGGTCCTGGAAGAACCGTTTTCTGTGTACTGTACTAACTGTATATGTTTGAAATGACAATAAACCGCTACATGACCTCTCAACCAGGCCACTCTCAAGTCACTGAGATCACAATTTTTCTTCTTACTAGTAATCAATGTGAAGATAAACTGTATCCTGTGTCCTATTTCATGCATTGCATCACATGACTGGCTGATTTGCATGACCAGGCATGTGTTTCTATTAAAGTGGCCTCTGAATTTACAAGCACCTTTTAATGGAAGTGCTGATATTTTTGTGCAGCTGGCGAACAAGTTTGTGGCATGGTGTCTCTGGATTGTTCGATGGATTGTGTCATTTGTCAGTAATACTGGGAGGTAAAGAAAGCTAAGCTCGATTTTAATTGTGCAAAATAAGGTGGATTAAATAAAAAAAAAAATT
>NC_060907.1:8858491-8950991 GCF_014805685.1 Silurus meridionalis
GGTTTAAATTTGGTAAACTCTGATTTTGTGTAGTACAGATTTAGTTTGATTTTATTAAAATTGAAAATGTAAAAGATATTAATGAAATATAAAATCTTAAGATCTTAAATGGCATTTAATTCATTTTATTTAATAATAATAGTAATACATAATAATAATAATAATAATAATAGAACAATAATAATATATGTAAGTAATTTAAAAAATGCATTATAATATTATAATAATATAAACCATTATAAATGATGTCAATTGAAATTAAAGTAATTTGCCATGATGCAGGACGGATGATGTATAAACACTTCATTCTAATCTGTGTAAGAAGTGAAAGTTTGTGTAGTGTTATACATAATAAAACAAAAAAAGGAGAAACTTTTTAAGTGTGTATTTTTGCTTTATTTTTGTGTGTATTAACTGTTATGTGTCACATAATATGATTTTTGATGAAAATTAAAGGAAAATGGTTTTTATACCATTGCCACTAGGGGTGTAATGGTACACAAAATTCACAGTTTTAACAATAGTAAAACTTTTTAAAAAAAAATGCCTGCTTGGTTAAATAATATATATAATAATATTTTATTTAAAAAAATAGAATAAATCAAATTAATGCAATACAATTTTTATTATATTGGTTTAATTGAGTAATCAATTAAATTGGCAAGTTAAATAGATGAAATTCTCAAAAAAGATACTGAAAATTGTAATAAAATATTTTACAATTTTTAGACTCCATTTGGGTAATACAGATGTATTGTGTGTGTGTGTGTGTGTGTGTGTGTGTGTGTGTATGTGTTTGTGTGTGTGTTACATTTAAGATTTAATTTTCTAAAGATATCATCTACTGTTCTACTTGTTTCAGCATACTTTAACAAATGACTTTATTCCTTCCATCCTTCATTCATTCACTCCCTCGATATGTGGAATTGCCAGAATTTTTTCTTTTTTTAAGAGAAAATCTTGAAGCTGGACATAAAACACTAAAGAATCCATAGAGCTAGTGTTAGCCACTAGCCATTTTCTGCTTAGCAACTAAAGCTAGCGCTATGGCTTCTTTAGCGTTTTTATGCATACACAAAACAAATCTAATTTCCGGTATGGAGTGGAGTAACCACAGTGACACTGCGCTAACTTTGGTTTCTTTTGTATATATTATTGTTGTGTGTTTTCAAGTTAAATAATAGTAATAAAATAAAGAACTCGAAGTGCGAGGCGAAGACTAAACAAACTCGCGGTCTGCCACTTAATACGTTCTTGAGGGAACTCAGATTTTTACTCGGTTCGGCATGTGAGAAGGATTGCATTTGGTACATGTGTAACGAACCGAAAGCCCTGTAGGTGTACATTACACCACTAATTAAAAACTTATTTTTGAAACACATGATATTTTTAGAAATATTTATTAAGCACTATTTATATCAGTATTGCAAATGGAGAGGGGGGAGGGGGTTCAGGCCAGATATAAAGCCTAATCATTTGATTTGTTTATGTTTATCCGTAAGAAAAACGCAGTCACATTTTTCAGTAATAATATACACTTGTACTTGTACATTCACGTCAGCCAGTCATGAGGCAGAATTGCAATGCATAAAATCATGTGTTCCTAATAAAGTGGTCATTAGTGTAAATACACACCTACCTGAGCAAAATGTTTTATATTATAATATTTTAATTAGTTTATTTTTGAATATACGAAAATAGCAAAAGAGATATTTAAAAATAAATATTAAAAATATAAAAAAAAAAAAACTCATATTTTAAATGACCAAGAAGTGCATTAGTAATTATTGGATAGCTACAAGCATAATGGGTGGATCTGATGTTGTTGTTAGGTCCTGATGAATTGCTAAAATGGCTAACCTTGTATTTTTTCAAGAGTAATAGCCGATGATGTGGCTGAAATCTTTTCCGGATGCTGCATTATTTCTTTATATTATTTATATATTAATTAATATTAATGAATCACCCCTATTTTTCTTGAAGATTTTATTTAGAGTTAGAGACAGCCTGTAGATTTGCATTGTTGTTCTTGGTTTTATACAGAAATGTACAGCACGGCATATTATTTCATATTTAAATTTGGGTTTATTTTTGAGAATTGTTTTAATTACAGTAGAACAAGTACATAAATAATACAAAAATATTTTAGGAAAACAATTCCTGCTTTAGTGGAAGACAAGAACAAAAACCAAAAACAAAAGAATGTAACCAGATCCAAAATATAATTATGGATTATTTAACCAGATTAGTGCAGCATCCTATTTTATATATTTTTTCTTATTATTAGCAACTATGATACTATGAATTATAGCCACATTGTACAGTTAATATGTACTTATTGCTCATGATTTATGAATTTGACTTTTAGTTCAATCCAACACTTTTGAAAGACAAGTTTGATTTACATGTTCAGTGCTGATAAATGGCTTGAATAAGGGCACTTAATAAGAGACCTGACTGCTGCTAATAATCCCAATCCTGTTAGATTAAAGTAGGAACCACGTGGCTTTGTCTTTAGAACCTCTGCGATGATCCTGTGGTGAAATAAGTAGGTGTGTAAAACCATCTGGGCGAGCTTCGAAACTACAAACTGGTGGAATTTACCTCCTCCTTTCTTTGTTCATCACTTCCATTCTCTCTGTCTCACTCTCTCTCCTTCGTTCCCTGTCTCATGCTCGACTGGTTGTTCCGGTAGTTTTAAAGGTGTGGTTGGATCAGGTTCAGGTTGTGATCCTCTGTGCTACGGACTGGTCTCATTTTGGCATAGATCACGATTGGGAGTAGTAACTTTTCATCAGCTCACGGCATGAACGTCTGCATCAATCCACAGCATACAGCAGGTATCTGAATTTCACTGTCTTTTTGTCGGTGTAGTATTTTGAGGTGTGCTTTTTTTGTACTAATGGAAGTAAAGAAAAGCTGATGCTTGTCAGATTTAAAGCAGATATCATCTATACGGCTTTGTTGTTAAGTTTTTATTCTCTGAATGATCAGAACCTTTTGTTTCATTTACTCTAACTGCAAGCTAAATTACAGGCATGGATTCTTATTGTATTTCTTTCCACTCGTTGTAATGTGTGATTGTTTCTATAGCAACAACTAACTCAATAGACTTGTTTGGCAGCCGCCCGTTTAACTATTAAGACTTTTTTTTTTTATGGTTGTGTGTGTTGTCAAAACAGACCGACTTGTATTTGAAACATAGATTTCATTGAATGTCAATGTGTAATAGATTAAAAGTCAAGGGTGTTAGGCTGATCAGTTACTGAGATCAATGTGTAGGTTTGGTAAATAAGTGTAGGTGTTGGGTAAATAAGATTTTGAAGGATCGGGTAAGATTTATTAATAATAATAATACAAAAAAACCTAATTGTGTGCCACATTAAACAACGTTATTAGCATTCAATACAATGAGTACCTCCATTACGAGCATTCAGAGACTTGTATAAACAACCAAATAGATGCAACACTTCTGCTGTTAAGTACATTGTACAATGCAAGCTGAGTGCAGAAATCTAGAGTCATCTACAGGTGCAATTTAATTATACACTTAACGTCCACTTTTACAAACACCGGCACTTTCGTTTCGATTATGTGGCAGCATGGCAATTAATAAAATCATAGATTCAGGACAAGTATTTGTGTTAATGTTCACATCAGACAAGGGCTGAAACGATTCTTTCAGGAACTCAAGTAATTAGAATACAAAAAATGCATCATTTAGTCCATTTAACTACACAAGAGCATTGTTTCCCTGCGGACCATTATTAGTGACGCACCACCTGCTAAACTCTGGAGCGCTTTAGGCAAGAAACACAGAGGATGCCACAGGTTGGATAGAGGAACGGGTAAAAAACAGCAAGGGGTGAGGAGAAGATTCATATGGAAGCCCGTTTCCACCACATTAAATAGAAAGCTTACCCAATTCTGATTTTATTTCTCGCAATTCAGATTTTTTTTTAGCCAGAAAGCTTTACACATTGAACATTAATTGGGCTTCAATTAATAGAATCGCATGGTAAATGTCTAAAAATCCCCAAGACAGATGAAGCAGAGGAGCCTCGTTCATACACAACAGCTTCAAGCTTTAGGCTGATAACATGGTGGATGCACCAGAAAATGTGAATGTTTATGAGAAATAAAGTTGGAATGCGAGGAAAATAAATCTAAATAATGAGAAATAAACTCAGAATTGCAAGAAAAAAAGTAGAAATTAGGCTTTATTTTTATGAGCCGGAAACAGACTTCTATAGGATTCAAGGCGAAGAAAATGACAAAGTTTCCAAAGTTTGGGATCATTTCAAACTAAAACATACAGAAAACCCAATACAGTGCATCAACTTTTTTCTAGAGTAATCTAACATTTATTTTTATTTATGATTTTTTATTTATATATTTGTATTTGCATTTTGATGCAATACGGCAATTAAATGCACTAAATGGGTTTAGTTTTCACAGATATTCTTCTATGCAATTTTAGCAAAAAAATTTTTAGTTTTCTGAAGAGAAATCCAATTACTTGTTCATTTTAAAAGACCTGCCTTATTTTCTCTTGTATATTTAGTATTGCTCTTTTATAAAGAAAAAGTACTCATCTGATTGCTCGATTAATCGTTGGATTAATGGGGAGAATACTTGATTACTAAAAGAATTGATATTTATCCCCATACTTTAGACCTGAAAATGGGTAGTATGGGATCTCTTTGTAGCATTGTTGCTAGTGCCAGACATTTTTAGGTGGTTTGAGTAGTTCAGAAACTACAGTCAATTATCACATACAACAGTCTCTCCGGTAAAAAAAAAAAGGGTGGTGTAAAATAAAAAATAAAAACAAACAAAACAAAGAAACACAGTGAGCAATAGTCCTGGGAGTTAGAAATGCCTTGCTAATGGGAGTGGTCAGAGGAGACTGGCTAGGGTAGTTCAAGCTGACAGGAAGACTACAATACCTCAAAAAAATCACTCTCGGTATATAAATGCATCTTAACACATCTCCTTTTGAGGTTGATAAACTTTACATCGGGTTTATGTTTTATCAGCCAAGAACAGGAATCTGATACTACATTGGACAGAGGGTCACCCAAACTGGACTTTTAAAGAATGAAAAAAAAACAGCTGCCAATGGTTTTTTCAATCTCTATTTGCGGTGCTTTTTGGCTCACCATGATTGTAAAGAGTGTTTACTGAATCGGTCGGTGCATGAATATAGATTCTTTATTGCATTTTGATTGATCCACACATTAAGATTTTTTTAGCAGTCAGTATATTTTGAACAGTGCCAGAAAAATGTATCTCACTGAATAATATAATATTTACATATTCGAAAATAAAAAAATTCACCATTTAGATGCCAAGGATGGCAAGTTCCACTTTTAGATGCCATAGAACATCTTGAACATTAAATACAAGTTTTGATAAAGTTAACAAATATTAAAAAATATATATTCTCTACAGCACAAACAATATGAAACAAAATACTATAAAGTAAAATTCTATAAAATACGAGACAGACAGATAGACAGATAGATAGATAGATAGATAGATAGATAGATAGATAGATAGATAGATAGATAGATAGATAGATAGATAGATAGATACTAAAGCTTCTTCACAGTACTGTGAGAGATTGTAGCATGTCTCAAAATTGTTAATAGGATTTATGTAATCAGTACATTTCCAACAGAAGTACTGTACTCAGTTACCACTGTCAAAGTTGAACGCACCATACAGGTCTAATGCACTCGTATGCCTGTCCTGTAATACTCAGAGAAGCAAGTGTTTATCATTTAATCAAGCTTGAACACAAAACAAAGAACCAAAACAAGAACCCCGCGGCTTAAACAAGGAAGCGGCTAATTTATGAATTTTTCCTGGGTTTTTCCCGGTTTCACAAACTTTAAGCCAAATAACTGAGCGACATAACATTAGACCAATGAAATTTCCGAACGGAAACGAAAAAACGCACCTCACCTGTGTTCTGAGCTGCACGGCATCGGGAGAAAAAACTTCCACCGTTGGTGATTTTTAAACGCACGACAATGCCAAAAGATAAACTCTCGAGAGAAATAGTTATGAAAGGAAGGAGGAAGACAGTGAACAATGACTTTCTTGGTAGGCTACTGTTTAGATACAAGCCGTTGTAACGCGTTGAGTCTGGGTGAAGGAAGAGCTCGCTAACTCCAGTTGCAACAGAAATCATATAATCACAGACAGGTTTCCAAAACTCGTGCTTTTTTATTTTTCTTGACAACAGCGTTACGGGTTAGTCAAAGAGACTTAGAAATGAGCATCAGAAAATAATAAGGACATATTCCTCGGTCTTGCACACATGCAGTAATACTGGAAGAATGCAGTGACGTGCTATTCCCAAAATGCCGCTCTGCTCTTAAAGGAGCCACAACATATTTCACCCGATACACCGTGTAACAGACACTGTCTTTCGTTAAAGCCTGTGTAAAGTTAATTAGTTTCAGTGTAGGCTTATAGACAGGTGCGGCTTATTTATGTTTAAAAAAAAAATCTTTGTCAAATTCAGTGGGTGCGGCTTATATATGGGTGCGCTTTATAGTCCGGAAATTACTGTATATACATACACTTATTACAAGACAGCGTAATTCAGGTGCAAAGATCATGTTAAGATGCAGAGGCTAATGGAAACTGTAGTTAAGGGCCATAATCTTTACAATAGTTTAAGACTTTGCTTAATAAGCATTGATTAGTCATTTCTGTAAGCCACATTTCTTCTTATTTATGTCTTTTTATTAGGTCATTAAACTTGAACCGAGTGTTTAATAAGCGTTCATCTCTGTTCTGGAAATGAGATGTACAGAAGCATTACAGACATTTTGACATCTGGCATCTAAAAGCAATTTGATTAGGCTTTGTCCATTTGTGTTTGTCATGTAACTCGTCAACAACTTGATCAAAACATGACATCAGGGTATGAGGAAATTACACAGCAAGGTTTTAAACAGCTTTAGTCAAACTGACTGTTTGTTTATCTGACCTGATGTGTATTTTGCAGGCAAGCTGTAAAAAAATTCTAAATAAAGCTTTAATGTCCTGTTGTTTTTGATGAGAATCTATCCGTTTTTCATAAAGCAGGCAGGTGAAAAAAATCTAAAATCAACGTTAAAAAAGTTTGGTCAAAACCTATTTTTTTTTTCTTTGTCATTTTTGGGCTGTTTTCCAGTTGATAGAAAACACTCAGCAGTGAAAAACTGAAGGAGCCTGCTTGTTATTGTGAAATTATTCTAAAAACAGCAGACAAATCCTGCCATGCAGTTGAGAACATTACAGTGCATTAACAGTAATTACTGTTTTGGAGTAAAAAAGCCAGAGACTTTTTACTTCAATCTCTTTTTCTTTTTCTCTCGTGTTTTCTCGTTCTCTATATATTGCGTTTGTTTTCTACTTCCCTTTTCCTAGCACCAGTTCACCTTGTGTAACTCATTTACACATACAGGATTTCTCACTGAAACAGTGTTTCCTGTTACCACAGATCTCAGATCGTGTCTCGTACAGTGGATGTGATTTGGCTTTGGCTTTAAGTTTGCATGTGCACTACGGCAAAACGTTGGTTTTTTTTTTTTTTTAGAAATATCAAGACTTGTTTTTTCCCCCCCTCGTGAGCACACTGTGCTACACTGCAAAGAAAAAAGCCTATGTATTATGGATGAGAGTGTAATGCAGCATGGATGAGTCATACCTACTATGGTACAGTGTCTCAGCCAGTTATAGTATACCTACTTTATGCAATTAATGGTGTGCATTTGTATGCATGACACACTCTTTTCTTAGTTAAGCAAACACCCACCTATTTTACAAGTTGTGGTTGAGAATATGATGCAGAGAATGAGTTACCAACTCATCACAGTTTAGACTAATTTACCTCATGTTTTGTTAGTAATGCTAGCAATTAGTGAAAGCTACAGTGCTAGCAGTGCTGATGTTAGCTTATTGGTTTATATGTGGCAAAAAATTACAAAAAATCCACTTTATTGTTATTATTATTATTATTATAATTAAAAGGCTTCTTTTTGTGTTTTATGTGTATTGGTTTGCACCCTAATAGACCTGGACATAAGCAAGTCTCCCAAGTATAAGCTGTCTAACAACACTAGCTAATGCTAATAGACATCTCAGTTTACAGATTGCTAATTCAGTATGCTTTCCTATCGCTCATGTCTGACAGCACATTTATAATTGACCGGTTCTGATTTTAAGAGAAGCTTAATGGTAATGGAATAGTCATCTCAGTCAACTGGATGCTTATACAAATGATAATGCTGCTAACAAAAGGCTAAGCGCTTCAAAATGCAAATGTGGAGAGATTTTAGACAGTTTAGAAGGTTAATGGTCTAGAAAGTTGATATACAAATTAGAGCCTAATAAAGACCTTATAGCTCTTCGACAATGGATCTGATTTAATTTAAATAATCTGAGTGAAAGCCAGAACTTTTCAGGACTTTTTTTTTTTTTTTATGATTCGTGGTATGTTGACCTGTATATACAGAAACCTTTAGACTTTGGCAAATTTCATTTAATTCCGTCAGGGCAAGGCAAAGAAAAGGTGGTGTGTTGAAAGTCAGTCCTTGTCAATGTCCTTCATAACACGACTCTCTCTCAACTGTTGTATGAAAGATCTGAAAATGGCCTTGTTGGTTACAGACAGACAAAGAGACCTGGTACATGTCTTTTTTCCCCTCTCTCTCACTCTCTCAGAAATGATTTGGCCTGTAATGGATTTTGTATTCACATATACATCATATTCAGAGCTATTTTTATATCGATTTAATTGGACTTGAGTGTCCTTTTTCAAAATCTCTGTCAAAACTCAGCTAAGTTTTGTTGCTCTGCTTTCATGTTTGCATCTTGCA
This sequence comes from Silurus meridionalis, assembly GCF_014805685.1. Taxonomy (NCBI): domain Eukaryota; kingdom Metazoa; phylum Chordata; class Actinopteri; order Siluriformes; family Siluridae; genus Silurus; species Silurus meridionalis. The sequence goes on from NC_060907.1 coordinate 8,867,371, forward strand.
TTGTTTAGATGTTCTTTGGCATTCTGCTCCTATATAACAGTGTAAGTGCACAAAAAGGCTGTTTTGCTATCTCAGTAAATGATGATTTGCAGGCTTGCTTGGAGTTATATATAGATGACCACATGCTCTTTGTGTCCTTTTCTTGATATGGTCAGAAGAATTTATTCTTTTTGTTTTTGAGTCATAATATAAATTTGCAGTTCAGTGTAGAGTATAGCAAAATGGCAAGCTCTGGTGCGGATCAACATCATAAACAGAAGATGAGTAATATTAGAGGAAAAAAGGTTAAGAGGAAGTAAATACAAGACAGTGTGGTATTCAGAATGAGGGCTGTGCAATGCAAATGGTAATCAATTACTTTGTTGTTGTACCATTCCTTATCCAGTTATAGGAGTCGCAAATTGCCCCAGTTTCTTTTCTTTTTGGAAGTTGGAACCATGCAATTGTATAGGATATTTAAAGTCTCGGTTTGCCAAGGTTAAAATAAAAGAACTTAAGTGCACTGCATATAATTGTGCATGGAATGCTGACTGTGTTTGTAATGCCAATACCAAGGTAAAAGTTCAGAAAGGCAGTTTAGATAATCAAAGAATTGGGTGATTATGGCAGAGATCAGGCAGGCAAGGAATAACGCAAAGCCAAAATACAGCCATCTTGTTGAAAGTAGAAACAACGTGACTAAATTCTTATCAGTTATCAGGGCATGATAGGTTTATAGATTTCATGGCTAGACAGTCATCCCATCAAAGGGTTGTGCCAATAGACGATAGGACCATGTATCGAAGATAGGCAGAGTTATTTTGCTGAAAGCTGAGGCCTATGGCGATTTCAAGACAATATTTGGCTCATTTCCCATCAATGTATTAAATGTTTTTTTTTTCATTATTAAATAAAAATATGATCATTATTATTATTAATAATAATAATAATAATAATAATAATAATAATAATAAATGAACTACAATTCATTTGCCCAACTATAGCCTATTGTTCACATCAACATCACTGCCTAACCGACACCTGCAGCACAATGAGAAGAAGATTTCACCTATTAGCTATTAAAGTTTTTATTTTTTCCCCTAGTCTATTAGGATTAGGCTATGCTTTATTAGGGTATTTCTAGAGAAGCATTAATCTAATAAATTAAGATTTGTTCGTTGACTTACTGTTATCAGCATATTTTCAGGTAGATATAGCTGTTCTTGCACCTTGCAGAGCTCTTGTAGTTTCTGCCAGCTGTGAGAGAATGCTCCGTTAATTGAAAGCCAGATGCCAAAAGTACATTCAGTTCTTGTCTTTTCTTTTTGAAGTGAAGAATTCACTGCCACATTCAAGTTATGGCCAAAACTGTTTAGCCATGGCCATTTGAGCCCTCGTATGGCTGCAACAATATTTGCCTCATTGTCAGTAGTGATGCAGGAAATTTTAGTCTCTTCTATGTCCCAATCACGCTTGACCTCTGTCAGCGCTTACATTGCGTTCAGTCTCCAGTCTTCTGAAATTTAATGAACTGTAACAGACATGTTGGGAGTCATATTTATGATTGAACACATGTCTATGGTTTCAAATATTTAGTGATGATCTCCCTCATTTTATTGTACAGATTTGAGATAGCAGTTTTGGTAAAGCACTTTCACCAAAGCAGCTCGTACTGTTTGTCAAATGTCTGAAGTAGTTCTTTAAACTTTCCTTCTCAACGGTGTGAAAGGAAACCATCTCTTTTGCTATATACTTAGAAACAGCTGCCGTGCACTGGGTCCATCTTTCATTTGTACTTGGTGCTTTTATGCAAAATATTAGATAATGGATGGCTGACTTGGATCTTTGCCGAAAATTAAGCTTCTTTTTTTGCTAGTTTAGCACCTTAGCGGGGTGGTGAATACGCAAATGTACAGACAAGTTAGTCGTTTTGAGACCCTTTTACTGACACAACTTTGGTGCAAAGTTTGCAGATTGCTTGAGTTATGTCCCCGGCTCGCAAAAAATTGCCAAATCAGCGACGTGACATTTTTCTTGTCAACGAACAAACTTCTTTGCAGAATTATGGACAAGGAGTCAAATTTCTGTTGCGTCATTTCCCGAGATAAAAAGTAATGTAAATTTAGAAAATGATAAAATCAATGAGTACAAATATAAATAAACCAAAATAAGTAAAATGTGTAGACATGTTAACAAATCAGTTGAAAAATTAAGTACGTTCAAACATTTTTTAATATCTGAACAAATAAGTACACTATTGCACTGCCCTGCCCCCATACGATAGAATCGTTTATTGGTGAGCTAACAGGAGAAGAATATGGCGGTCTGAAATTTAAGTATATCGGCCAACACTATCCCAGCCTGGATTTTTTTGTATTTTTTATTTTCTTCATTGGTTATACATGCATATATCAAAGCCCTGATTCCTAAACAACCAAACAGGATGATGGAATAATACAGTCGTCCCTCGATTTATCACGGTTCGAATCTCGCGATTTATTGTGATTTTCAATTTGTTCTGCAAATTATCCCGATTTTAGTTCATCATAAGAAATAAGTAGTATTACAAGAAACCGTAGATTTCCACTTATTTATTGGTTGTAGTATCCTCTGACGTCAAAAAAAAGGACGTCACCAGATTTAGCCAATGAAAATTAAGAATGTGTAGTGAGGTGTATCTTTAAACCTTTTTTGACATCATAGGGCACTTCAACAAATAAACAAGCAGAGACAATATGCATAGGCTACGCTACAGTACAGTACAGTACTGCACAGTACTCACAATAAATGTGATATTCCTATAAATTTTACACCAAATCCATCTCACTATATTTTTGCATTTTTTTCTGTTTGTGTTTAAAGAAGGATGGAAGGATGATTTATAGCTTGAACAATAAAAAAAGCATTTTTGGGGTGGCGTCCATTTATCGCGGAAATTAGTTTTTTCGTGGTAGGTTTTGGCACGTAACTACCGTGATAAACGGTAATGGCAAATAGCTGTGCAGGAGTGAACCTCAAACACTCTTATACAACTTCTCATTTGTCATTGTGTTATCCAGAATGTCTAAAAGCATTGTAGAAACCTGACAGGATATGCACCACTCTGGCTTTAAGTCATGGGCAGTTCTTTTACTGTATCACTATCAGGATTTTCGGGAAGTATGCCTTTTCAGCAGCAGTCTAAGATCCCTTGTGACACTATTTGGGTGGCTTGATGTTTAAGGAGCAAGTGGTCGGAAAATTGCGAGTTCAAATTCCAGGGCTGCCAGTGAGCCACTGTTAGTCCCATGTGCAAACCCTTAACTCCTCATCTGTGTACTTGGGTTTTGCATCCCAATCATAAGTCAGATGAAATAAATGCTTCTGCCAAAATAAAAACGAAGTTCAAATTCATTCAGCCATTCTTTATTTTACCCTCAGCCTCATTTGGTTCCCTTCCAGATTTTCTGGTCTCTTATAAGCTTATGAGCTTATGAGACAAAGCAGGAAACCGGGTTAATTCAGCTTAGAGGTGTCTCTAGAACTGGGGGTGGGGGATCCCGAAGCAGGACCGTAGACAAATTTAGAGAGTTGTCAGAGATCCAGGATACTTGGGTTATGAGTTGACTCAGCAATAGCTGGCTCCGTGTCTCAAGCCTTGAAGTACCCTCTCCTTTCATCTCTTTGGTTTTCTGCTCAAGATTTTTTTCCTATAAAGATAGCCTCCTTTATTGTTATTGCTAAATAACACATTACCTTAATAGAGTATTCACTTGCTAACTTGCTACATCTGTCATTTATATTTGTTTGGCTGAGCTTCAACATGATTGGCAATTGAAATTTGAGCAAATGTACTATTCAGTGGCCCAATTGGATTAGGATTGTTACGGTTGTAAGCCTCATGCGTGCTCCATGAGATTCAATGCATTAACAAGCAAAGCTGTCATGCCTGCATCTTTGTATTTATTGCATATTTACCTTAAATAAATAATCATAATGCTTTGCACTATTTTTCTGGGAAGAGAAAATTGTTCTGAATTCAGTGTGACTCTGACCAGGACCATCTGGCTGCTGAGTTTATTGTAAAACTCCTGTAATTATATTTGTAACTACTTTTTTTAAGCATTTTGTAATGTCCGGCTTAAAGAAAACGGCATTGAAAAACATGTATGAATAAACAAGTGGGAGATTTCTGTCGCATTCAACTCCATTACTTGGCCTCAGTCCCACTGAACACCTTGAACGTCATGATTGATCAATTTGAATGTGCAAGCCAGGACTTCTCAGCCAACATTAGTTCCTGGCCCCAGTAATGCGCTTGTGGATAAATGGGTCAAATCCCTATAGCAACATTATTCACCAAGCAATATGAATGTCATGGTCAGGTGTCTACATACTTTTGTCCATATTATGTAGCAAAAAACTTTGTCTTCACATTTTCCAGCCATATTCTACCAGGCACTGTTTAACTAGAGACACACACAAGAGCATTATCTCATCATAGTCCAGCAGTGTGAACTTGCTTGCTCTGGTGACTTAAACTAGCATGCAAATAATGCTAAAGATGCTAGTTAGATGCGGTTTTGATCATGGTCAATTGGTTCAAAAAGGCTGGAGTAGATCAAAAACACATTTTTGATTATGATTCATTTATAGTGTTTCATGACGTCAACTAAATGTCCCTAGCCAGGAGAGAAGAGCAGAAGAAAATCTGAAATCTTTCAGCTATGTCGATAGTTGTTCAAGGTTGCTTATGAAAATTAGCTTGAGTTAAATCAAGGAATCAGTGAGTTGTTAAAATTGAGATATATTTATTATTTACCTCGTAATATTAAAAGATATTTGATAATATTTTTTGTACTTTTAGACTAACCCAAGCGGTCCGTTTAGCAAAAGTATATATCGATGTGGTATGTTTTATGCTGCGTGACTATTGGTTATAAAAAAGTTACAGTTGTATTTACACAGTTGCAGAGCAGTTGTAGAAGTTCACACTCTTGAAAGTGCGATGTGGAAGGAAAACGATTTCTTTAGATTTTAGCTGAGCAGATCGAAAGGAACCAACGTGTTCATTCGATCAATGCTTGCAGTGAGTGGTTTTGTTTTTAGCAGGTGGCATTAGCACCTGGCTTCTCTCTCTGTAGTCTTAAGGTGATAGAGGAGCAGTAGTTGGCATACGCCTGATCTCATTAAGGTGATGTAGGCTTGTGATCTCGTTACGGTTGATGATGTAATACGCTACAGACGAAGTCCGAGGCCATTTAGGGTCAGCGTGTTGGCACGTAGTCTCTCACTTAGTGGGAGAAAATATTCTCTTTAGTATCAGCCTGCTCTTTTCAGAAATAAACTGCTGTCTTCAGTTTCTCTTTTATAAAACCACAGAAATCAAAGTTTCAGAAAACAAATGTGAAAAGGAATGAGAGTATTTAGTATTTTAACATGGCAACCATGTTTCAGCTATTCCTCTAAGCCTCAGACATACATTGAGACAAAGGGCTTAGTGGTGAATTCAAATAAATAAGAAGAAGTTGTACTCCGTTCCTCTGCTAATTAAATCAAGCTATGAAAAAAAAAAACAGCTATGTTGACATAACACATTGTTCCTGCATGCACTGTTGAAAAAGTCAATATAACATCGAATCCGATCTAATCTATGAACCACTCTCTTTCCGCAGGAGTCGTAAGATTCAGATCCGGAACATTCCCCCTCACCTGCAGTGGGAGGTGAGTCCTGCTGTGTCTCATCAGCATACAAGCTTGATTTCAAAACAAACACACAACCTGAACACACACCTCTGTATTTATGGTTGACATTTTCAGATAAAAAATATCAGTTTGTTAATTGAAATTTTGCACCTAAAACTAGTCAGTATAAAGGCAGTTGTGGAGAATTTAAAAATATGTTAAAATGTGAGGCAGTAGTGTTAGAGTGTTAGTGTTAGTGTAAGGTCTGGAATTTCACTTCTGCTAGTTGTAATAATGTATTTCTAATGTTACAAGACACTGCTGTTTTATTTGCAAAGCAAATCATTTGTAAACAGCACTTCTCTGCACCGATCAAATTCTAGCTTCTATGCTTTTTTATGCTACACTGTTAACGAAGAAGGTATAGATCATTCTATACGTCGACTTTGACATATCTATATCTATAACAATCTATATCTCCTTTCTAAAAAAACATATATGGAGTCTACAGGAACATCTTGCAGATTTTTTCTTCATCGTCAACTCGCATTTAAATTGAGTCTGGATAAAACATTTTCTGTTGGCATGTGCCACAGATTCACAGAGTCTGAACTAGCTGATCGGGATTAGATAGCGATGTGAGACTTGTGGCTCTGAGAGTGCTCACAGCCACAGAGTGAGGATTTCATTTAAATTTGATTTATCTTTAAACTGTGAGAGGAATTCCTTCAGGAACAGGCAGGAGTGGGTTTTAAAGAACAAGTCCGGCACACAATTCATATAAAGTGATATGTATAAAGTGATACCAATGTCAATTCTCTAATGGGCAAAAGGATTAATTGTCTATAACAGCAGCTCTGACAATATCTTTGTGATATTGTCTCTATAGCAACAGCTCATTCACAGGGTCTTGCATGACGAAATGCCCCAAATGAACTAAAGCTAATAAGGGAATATATTTTGTGAAACGGACCCTATTTATGGATGGAGTCTTCATTGTTAGGACTTTGTAACAATTGTTAGGTTTTTCTGCCACGAGAAAATCTTCAGGATAGATTTGCTTTAAAGTCACAGACTGGGCTTTGTTTTTAGGATCAAGATAAAGGAACGACTAGTGACTAATGTATCTGCTGTATACTGTAGCTGCTATATTATAAGTGATAACACGGACTAAATTGTTATATTAATATATTTCTGTAGACCCAATTCCAAAAAATTTGGGACAATGTGTAAAATGTAAATAAAAACAGAATGCAATGCTTTCAATATCTCATAACCCCATCTTTTACTCACAGTAGAACATAGAAAACATATAAAATGTTTAAATTGAGGAAATGTACCATTTTAAGGAAAAAATAAGGTCATTTTGAATCTGATGGCTGCAAAAGTTGGGATGCCGCAACAAAAGTCTGGAAAAAGCAAGTGTTAATAAAATTAAACGTTTGAGAAACATTTTGCAACAAATTACGTTAATTGACAACAGGTCAGTAAGATTATTAGTGTATCTTAACATATAATATCATTAAATGGTTTAAAGGATCTTTAGAAGTCTTAGGGACAAGGGCCAAAATCAACATAGGATGCCCGTGATCTTCAGACCCTCAGGCGGCACTGCATTTAAAACAGTCATGATTCTGTAATGGAAATTACTGCATGACTCATTGACACCTCCAGAAATCATTGTCTTTCAGAAATGCAGGTAGAATCTCTAGCATCCAAAGAAGAAGGCATGCGTGAACATGATCCAGAAATGCAGACATTCTCTCTGGGTCAAAGCTCATTTAAAATGTACTGAGGCAAAGTGAAAAACTGTTTTGTGGTCAGACAAATAGAAATTTTCATTTCTTTTCGGTAAACATGGACTCCACGTTCTTCATACTAAAGAGAAGAGGATATACATACAGGTTTGAGAGCGACAAATTCTACCATCCAGAAAACGTCTTTTTCAGAGAAGACCTTGCGTATTTATACAAGACAATGCTAACTGCATACTACATCTATTACAATAGCGTGAGTTCGTAGTAGAAGAGTCCGGGTCCGGATGCAGTCTAGACCTTTCACCATATGAAAACTATTGGCGCTTTATGAAACGAAAAATACAGCAGAAGACACCCAGAACTGTTGAGCAGCTAGAATCCTGTATCAGACACATATGGGACAATATTCCTCTTCTAACACTTTAGCAACTGGTCTCCCAGATGTATAAAGACAGAAGATGTGATGTTACACAGTGGTAAACATGGCCCTGTCCCAACTCTTTTGAGGCGTGTTGAAGCCATTAAATTCAAAACTACTTTATTTATTTTCTTTAAAATGGTACATTCTCACTTTCAACATTTGACCTTTTTTTTTGTTTTGTTGTGAAAAGAATATGGATTTAAGAGAATTGCAAATCATCGCATTCTGTTTTTATTCACATTTTGCACAGTGTCCCAAGATTTTTGGAATTGTATACTAATATAGAAGAAATTGCTAGCTCAGCGTCTGTGCTTCTGAATCACACCACCCAGTCGTGATAATGTTGCTATAAAATCACACGCCCAAGTGTTATATTTCTAACAATATAAACTTGTGCAAAGTTATCAGGGTTTGCACCTCATGTGTCTCACTCTTTGTCTCACTCCTTCCCCAACTCTCTTTCCCTTTGTAACTCACTTATCAATTGGGCCAAATGCCTGTGTAATCATTCAATTATGTATAATTATTTATATGAATCATCTGTAAGATTCTGTCTGACTGTCTAGCTGTAAATCTATAACTGTGGGTTTTTATATAACTGTCTGGCTGTCTCACTGTCTCGCAACCTAGCTGTCTGTCTGTCTTCCTGTCTGTCTGTGCTAGTCATGCTGTCTAGTAATATTTTCCTGTGTCTGTCTATCTAGCTGCCTGTCTGTCAGCTTTTTTGCCTGTTTGTCTGTCATTCTGTCTATACATCTTGCTAATGTCTGTCTGTTATGTCTAGTGTGTATTTATCTCTTTTTCTACTAGGACTTCAAATTTGTGCGTCTGTGTGTGTGTGTGTGTGTGTGTGAGAGTGTATACATGTTCAACATTATGTTTTTTTTTCTTTATAGGTTTTACACAGCCTGTTATCACAGTACGGCTCGGTAGAAAACATGGAGCAAGGTACAATCACAAAATATTTTGGGTGTGTGAGTGTGTGTGTTTTTGTGTGCATGTCTAGCTGAAGGACTGCAGATAGACTGAAGGAAAACTTGTGCAGATTTGTTGCATTTCTTTAAGTTTATGTTTATTCATGTACTAGCTTTGTGTGTGTGTGTGTGTGTGTGTGTGTGTGTGTGTGTGTGTGTGTGTGTGTGTGTGTGTTTGTATGTGCACTGCTGGGTGGTCTGAATCATGCTGATGTCTGATGTGTGTAAATCATGATAATGCATGATGCCTGCATTGTAGTGTGTGTGTGTGTGTGTGTGTGTGTGTGTGTGTGTGTGTGTGTGTGTGTGTGTTTTTAAGGTAGAAGATGATGGAGTTTTCAAGGAGGTTGTTTGATTATTTTGGCATTGCTTATGGGAGGGTGGCTTATGCATACACACACACACACACACACACACACACACACACACACACACACACACACACACACACGAACACATTCTCTTGGGCATCCTTAATTCAAACAAACCACATTTTACTCATGTAATGGACCTTGAATGATTTTCTCAAAGTTTGACTGTGTGTGTGTGTGTGTGTGTGTGTGTGTGTGTGTGTGTGTGTGTGTGAGTGTGAGTGTTTGTGCGTGCGCGTTAATGTAGACATGGCCTTTTTGTTTTTCAGTCTTAGTGAAGGAGGAGTGACCTTGTTGTCTGTCTATCATAGTGAAGGAGGCATGGCCTCTGTGCGTGTATCAGTCCCAGAGAAGTGGGCGTGGCCGTTGTGTCAGTCACATTGAAGAATGATTACGCATCAAGATGTGCAATTATGTTCAGACTAGGGCTGAAACGATTCCTCGAGTTACTCCAGTAATTCAATAACAAAAAAAATGTGTTTAGTCCAATTAACTACACACAGACCATTGTGTTTCCCCATTGACCATTATTACTGATGCACCACCCGCTAAACTCTGCTCTGAAAAGGTGAACACAGAAGAATGGAGAATGAAACAATGGAAGAACAGGGAGAAAACAGTGAGAGGCGATCAGAATATTCATATCAAAGCCCATTTTCGCCACAGTAAAGAAAAATCAGATTTTATTTCTCGCAGTTCCAAGTTCTTTTCTCGCAATTCCTAGTTTGTTTTTAGCCACTCAGCAGTGTCACCCGGGAAGCGTAGCGCCAGAAAGCTTTACACATTGAAAAAGGCTACAGACAATAGACTCACATGGTATCAAACTAAGGCCCTGATCCCTGGAGGAGACGGAACAAGCCAGATAAAGCAGAGGAGCCTCATTCATACACCAACAGCTTCAAGCTTTAGGCCGATAACATGGTTACTGGTGGATGCACCAGAAAAGTTGGCTGTTTATGAGAAATAAAGTCAGAATTGCGAGAAAATATACCCGGAATTGCGAGAAAAAAAGTTGGAATTAGGCAAACCTTTTTTTATGTGGCGGAAACTGTCTTTTATAGATACAGGCCAAAGACAGAAAGTTTCCAAAGTTTGGGAATATTTCAAACTGAAACAAAGAAAACACAGTACAGAGCGTTTCTTTTCTTTTCTTTGAGTAATCTGAAATTTATTTGTATAATTTTTTTATTTATTTTTTTGTATTTGCATTTTGAGGTTATATGGCAATCGAATACACTAAATGGGTTCAGTTTTCACAGATATTCATGTATGAAATTTAAGCAATAAAAGAGAAAGAAAAACTGCATTTTAAGAAACTTGTCTAATTTTCTCTTGTATATTTAGTATTGCTGTTTAATAAAGAAAAAGTACTTCTTATCCGTTTCCTCGATTAACCAATGGAATAATCGGTAGAATAATCGATTACTAAAATAAGTGATATCTACCGCCCTAGTTTATACTGTAACTTGGATTATTTTGAAAATGAGAGAGCTGATCATAGATGCTGGATGACTGAAGATGAGTTGTTTAGCTTTGTTTTTTGTGTGCGTATGTGTGAGCGTGTGCGGGTGCGTGTGTGTGTGTTTTAAGGAAATCTTTTAGACTCTCAGGGGCTTGTGTTGAATGGTCTGTGGTTTTTTGATGTCTGAGAGGTCTGTCTTCATGCGAGTGTGTGTGTGTGTGTGTGTGTGTGTGTGTGTGTGTGAGCGTGTGTGCTTAAAATGGTTCTGATTTAAAGCTTCCTGTCACCATACAACTGTTAGATGCTCAATAAACGGTGTTTGCATGTAGTACAGTGTGTGTGTGTGTGTGTGTGTGTGTGTGTGTGTGTGTGTGTGTGTGAGTGTGAGTGTGTGAGAGAGAGAGAGAGAGAGAGAGAGAGATTCAGACTTTGTGGCTAAATCCTGATATAAAATTGCCCAGAATAACTGAACATTTTTAGCCTGAATGTGTGTATGTGTGTGTCTCTGTAGTGAATGCTGACTCAGACACAGCTGTGGTGAATGTCACATACGCATCAAAAGAGGAAGCTAAAGAGTAAGAGGCCATTCATCCCTCTTTCCATCCTTCCTTCCATCCTTTTGCCTGTTTTTTCCTATTAGTGTATCTGTCCTTCATGCTTTCCATCCCCCCCTTTATCCTACATTTCTTATTATTGGTCCAAAAATACAGAAAAAATAAAAAGGGAAATTATTGGCTTAGCAATAGAATGATATTGATATGCAGCCGGATATTATGTTAGAATACACTTATAATATCATTTTTTTTAAATAGCAGTTACAAACTCAGATTGGATTCAGCAGATTTAATACAGTTGTAAGATTTGTGTATATGATAATGTATTTGATGTATTTGATGATTAACGAAATTAATTTCAGTGTGCATTTTCTAGTCTTAGTGGACATTTAGGGCTTTTTGCAGTTTTTAATGCAAACATCCGACATGATTTCTTTAGCAAACTGTACCATGGTACATATTTTGTGTTATATTTTTGTCATTTCAGACCCCCCTGTGTGTGATGATATACCTCACTAAAAAACACAGCTATATATTTAAAAAGTATTATATATTTGTAATATTTAATAATAATAGAAAGAGGTTATATTGCACCTTTTTGAGATATTTTCTATTTATATTTTGTTGTGTTTTAATTGTAATACAGATCTTGTCTGATATAATGTTTTGTCCCTGACCATTCAATGTGAGATTTGAATATAATGTATATATATATAAATCAATATAAAAAGAAAAATTATAATTTTAGGCATATGTGTAATTAATATTACTACAAATTACTATTTGTAGGGGCAAATCAAAAAAATATATATATTTCATGTCATTGCAACTTTCATTTGCTGTAAGCATCTCATTCTATTTAATGTTAATCAATTTAAAGAACTCATATCAGTGTGAGATCCTGGATTTGTGAGGAAATCATAACTTCTTGAATGTGAAACGTTTGCCAGGGCCATAGAGAAATTGACGGGCCACAGTCTGGATAATCACTCGTTCAGTGTGTCCTACATTCTGGACGTGGAGGGCAGTGGGAACGAGAGTGAAGCTGGACCCCAGGCCCAGCGCGGGGCGTCCCGGGGAGGCAGAGGGGTGCGGGAGTCTGACTCCGCTCACTCTGGGGCCATGGGGGGCCTGCAGGGGTCTCACCACTCACACCACGAGCTCCCGCTGAGACTGCTCGTCCCCACCCAATTTGTGGGAGCCATCATTGGCAAAGAGGGTCTGACCATCAAGAACATCACCAAGCAGAGTCAGTCCAAGTGAGTACAGGTGACACTTTCAACAGGGTCCTAAAGCCTGAACACAGTGTTTATCGCTGTGAAAATATCCATCATTGTAAGAAAATGGGTTGCTATTTATTTAGTTATAAGGATTACAATTTATTTCAAAATGCATTTAAATGTAAAAATACAAACAAATATATGTAAGCATGTCATGTATCAGAAAATGTTGATTTTTCCTGCAGCTGTGAGATCGTTGTTGTACTTCCTTTTAACAGACTATACTTCTTTTCTAACCAAACCACACCGTCGCCTTTCTGTTCAGCTTTGGATATTTTCCCCGAGAGGCCAGGTCCCACTAAAATAACTATATATCACTATATGGGGAAAAGAATTGGGACACCTGACGTTTCCCACCATATGTGGTTCACATTGTTGAAAACCACAACGTTGGAGACACACAATTGTATAGGAGATCTTTCCTTTTTTCCTTTACTTGAACTACTAATCCAAAAGAGTTCCAGCATGACAATACCCCTGTACACAAAGTCATCTACAGGAAGATATGCATTACATGGGTTGGAGTGGAAGGTCTTGAGTGGCACGTTGGAGCGCTTACTGCACCCCAGGCCTCCTCACCTCACCTACATCAGTAACTGACTTTAGAAATGTTCTTGTGGCTGAATGAGCACATCTATTCACAAGCACACTCCAAAATCTCTTGCAACATCTTATTGTAAGAGCAAATGGAGAATAATGTGAAATGTGATGTTCTTTAAGCACATGAATCTTATGGTCAGGTGTCCACTCTTTCTGTCCATATAGTGTAGTTCCCTCTACAACTCAGAGCACGAATACAAGCCTGAATATGATCTTCTACCATGTTGTATTTGTTTATTGTTTTGTTTACGATCTCCTGCCTCTTTTGTCTCGTATTTAGTCCTCCTATTTATATTCCTTGCACACAAATATATTGGTACCCGAAAATCCCCCCATTTTTGGACTGCGTAATAATCACACGTTAACACATATTTGCTTCTGCAATGCGCCAACCTAAAAAGGCTAAAATTATCGTGTCCCATTCAGTATAACGCATACTACGTCAAAACCAAACACTCCTGCTAATAACAGCATCACTCAACCTATAAGCTCAGGTTTACAGCTCTGCTCTGTTCTGCGGCTTTTTCTGATCGAGCATTCAGTGAGAACACACTTAAATGGCTTATGTGCTCAGGGGACAGAAAGACTGAAATTGTTTTGGCTGTAATGGCACAGTCCTGTTATAATCAGGTCTTAGGGAACTATCAGGTGTTTTGTGAATTCTTATAGTATCACTGTGTGTTGATTTTTATGCTCTTTTGTGATGTTTTGCTGAGACGAAAGAAAAACTGTAGGAAAGCCTGTAGTTATATAAGAGAGAACCGAAATGAAGGGCACACTATTTGTATTTAATTTATAATAGATAATACTGAATACTTTCTATAGCGAGAGTCGTAAAATGGATCTGAAGCAATGCACAATAATATGGAATGAAGATCAGTGAATAGAGATGCTATTTTTCAATGCCAATTACTGAACAAATCTGTCTATTTTTTCAGTGCTAAAACAGGGTAACAACATGAATAAAACAAAGTAGCCTTTACAATTAAATTCATTTAAATACATTTCTATCCCATATCCAATACAATAAAAATTACATATTTTTTGGCTAAAATATATTTTAAATATATCTTAAATATATGTTGTATGCTGTGATGCTTAAAAAAAAATATTTTTTTTAATCGAAAATATATTTCATTTAAACCAAAATATATTTCAAAATATATTTTAGGGTCAAGAAAAAACTTTTTTAACCTTACAGTAGAATGAGGATGAAGATCAAAGTATACATTTTATTTTATTTGATATAATATATATATTATATATATCCAAAGTCCAATGCCTTAACCCCTAAGCTATATTATATATAACCACTAAGCTATATTATATATAATATATAAGGCCCTGAACATTCCCCTGCTAAGGTGTAAGTCACTCTGGATAAGGGCGTCTGCCAAATGCCATAAATGTAAATAAAATTAAGCTTTTCTTAAAATGTTTCATTTGAATGTATTTTCTTGGATTGAAATACAGGGTTATTTAAAAAGAATGAACCGATATCATGGCGCATTGCTTCAGTTCTCAAGCATCGTCATGGAATGAGTCAGTGACCATTTGAAAGAGGAGATATCTAAGTGGATTGTGAGTAAAATACTTGTGACTTGGCTGGAGTTTTATTACTTTTCATTGATAAAATTTTGCGTAATGAAATCGGTTCATTCTTTTTGAATAAGCCTGTATATAGAGGACAAAATTTTTTTTTAATGATTTTAAAATATATTTGGGAAAATATACAAATAATCGGCAAAAAGTATTTATAGAAAATATATTTTTGCGAATATATTTCTTAGCCATTTTTTTGTATATTTTAAAATAAATTTCAAAATATATTTGAAAATATATTTTTTGATCGTATGGAATTAGTCGCATATTTATGTCATAAAACACATCAGTCATCATTTGTTAAATCTCATTGAATGACTTTTGTTTCAAGTAAAATCCATATGTCATATTGCTGTGTTTAAAAAAAAACAACGTGTCACTCAAAGAATCACTATCTGTACGCTCACGTATGTAGAGGAGAGAGGAAAACTATGTTTCTATGCTCTGTGATGCAGCATGAAAGAAGGTTTGTCAAAATGTGGTTTGCGTCTGTGAAGGTTGTCGTCATTTATTTCTGGTTTTAAGATTGGAAGAAGAAAATTTATATTTATTAATTATTTTATTAATTACCACACAAAGTGTAGTACTCAAAATCTCACAATACCAAATATGTTCAAAGCCCTACAGTGCACAATATTTCCAATCTAACATTCAAACCAGCTTTTTCATAAGAAGAATGTCCGGAGCCATTTGCACAAATTTAGTTTTCAATTATGAATTTTTAAACGTAGTTATATTATTATTTGTTTGTTATTTTCATCAACAAGAATGCATTGTACAAGGACCTGGCTGGTTTGACTTCAGGTGTCTCGGCTGAACCATGCGCTAGTGTTTTTATTTTTCTTATAAAGGGCCACATATTACTTGATTAAGGTCTATAGGCTGAAAATTAATGTTGCATTATACTACACATTGTATTACAATTAAAGTGGCCAGGGTTCTTTTTATTTATGATTTCATAATATTTAAGATTAAATAGGAAATGTGACTCTAATCTACTTAAATAATGCAGTTTTGCTTTCAAAATTCTAGTTCAGTAAAAGTTACAAATAGTAGTTTGTTTGTAAAATAGAGTTTAAGGCTTAATAAAGCAATACTGTGACCTCTAATGAGAAACTTGAAGCTGGTCCTTATTTTTTTAAAAGGTTTTCCAAATGGCTTTATTATTATTATTTTTTTATTATTATTATTATTTGTTTTGTTTTTCTGTGTTTATATATGGCATGTTGGGCCAAATCAAAGGTCACTACAGGACAACTTTGGCCCATGAGCCCTAGTTTGGGCATTTCTGTTGTGTTAGCTAGAAAAAAAACAATCACTTTTAAATACTTTTAATGGCTTAACATAATTATTAGCATAGATATAGCTTTTTACTAATAAAATGTGTTTTTTTTATTTTTTTTTTACTATTGCCTACTTTCTTGTTATTTTCTGTGGTTTGATATGTTAAATGATTAAGCTGTTCATTATTTACAAACTATCTTAGGTGCTGACAGACTCCTCTAAATGACTACAAATATAGAGGTGACATTTACATTTTGATAGCGTTTCAAGGACCCTCTTTTTTAATAAACACAGTTTTTCATCTCTTGAATCCACTCCAAATCATTCCAACATTGTAGCCTTTGGGATGAAATCGTTCCTTCCATGTTGGTGATTAAACAAAGAATTTGTCTTTAAATACGTCTGTCATTTCTCTGTCTCAGAGTGGACATCCACCGTAAGGAGAACGCAGGAGCTGCGGAGAAACCCATCACCATCCACTCGTCTCCAGAGGGCTGCTCACATGCCTGCAGGATGATCCTGGAAGTCATGGAGAAAGAAGCCAGCGACACCAAGACGTCAGTTTTTACCCCAACGTTTATGATACGGTTTCAATCTAACTTCGGATTTTCAATGTTTTCATTCTCTGGACCTTGGAATTGTGCAATAATTGATGCTGGTTTACTGCCGTGTCAGGCAATTTCTTTTGCTCTGGATTACATTCACACACACATACACACACACACACACACACACACACACACACACACACACACACACACAAAACAAGAAATCAATTACTCCATATTTAACATAAACAGCCTGACATGTGCATGAAATTATTATCCATACTTAATCCCTTTATGATTACAAGTTTCTGACTGGAAGGGGCTTAATCTCTCGCTTTCTTTCTCTCTTCTTGTATCTCTGTTTCTCTCTTTATTCCTATCTTTCTTTCTTTGTCTCTCTCTGTTTTTCTGTCTCTTTTTAGAATTCTCTCTTTATGTTGAGACCTCTCTTCCTTTGTATATTAAATTTGTCACACTCGCTCCTCCTCTCTCAGTCTCTCTCGCGTTCACTCTCTTTCGCTCTCTCCGTCTCTCTCTTTTTTACTTTCTTTTTTTCCTCCCTCTCCCTCTTTGGCTATTTCATTGTTTTTGAAATCCCTAAGCACAAACCAGACAATAACTACCACACAGACATAAGCTTTCTTTCTGAATCATATGTTTGTGCATGTGTGCGTGCATGTGTGTGTGTGTGTGTGTGTGTGTGTGTGTGTGTGTGTGTGTGTGTGTGTGTGTGTGTTACAAAATTGTGACTCTCTCTCTCACACAAACACACAGTGCTGAGGAGGTTCCGTTGAAGATTTTGGCCCATAACAGTCTTGTAGGACGGCTGATCGGTAAAGAAGGCAGGAACCTGAAAAAGATTGAGCAGGACACCGGGACCAAGATCACCATTTCTCCGTATGTACACACTGTAGTGCACACTACACACACTTCAAACCTCTCATACTGCATAAATATCAGCCATTCAATTTGCACTTTTTTTATTATAATTACTACTATTATTATCATTATTATTAATAGTAGTAGTAGTATATTACTAATTCAAGTGGTTTAAAATTCTGTAGCACATGCTTGATACACACCATTGTGCATTTCACTTTACATCAGGTACAGCCCTTCGGTGTATTATTTTTTTATGAATTATTGACCCGTGCTTCCCACTGCAGCCTGCAGGATTTGAACATCTACAACCCAGAGCGTACCATCACAGTAAGAGGAGGGGTGGATGAGTGTTGTAATGCAGAGGTGGAAATCATGAAGAAGCTGCGAGAGGGATACGAGAACGACGTGGCCGCCCTAAACGTGAGCATATCCCAAAATACTCTATTCAAATCAGGAGCAGTACTCGTGCTCCATTCAGACATTTTTACTTTTCACGCTCGGCTCTGAACAGAGACCAGTGAGGAGAAGAAGCAGTTCTAATTGTCTAGTTGCTAGATTAATTTTTGGGTTTGAAAAAAGTACATGTATAGAGCATATTGTTTTTTTTTAAATGTGTTGTTTTTAGTAAACATAAAGCCCAAAGGGCTAGTGATAGTGGTGAGCAAGTCAAAACAGAAGATCGGTGCATCGGCAAAAAAGTTACCGATGTGATGAATCGATTTCAAAAAGTGTGCATTGGATACAAGTTGCCTTTTATAACACGATGCATAGTTTTTTTAGATATTTGCATCTGTAACAACCGATTTATATATATATAATTATTAGTAGATGCGATAAACTTTCATTGTTTGGAAAGTGACCAATAATTTGTGGCCAATATTTAATATGTAGATTGATTTCTCTTCGCTAAACTGTTTATCACAGCACACTGCCCCTACATGAAAATGACACGTCACAACACTATCGAGACTGAGGTGTGTTCTGAGAGTCACATAGAATACAGATTAACATGGCAGAGGTAGAGCTGCATCTTCCCGGATTCGGAATAGGAAAGGGTTTTATTTAAGCCTTTTCTGTTTTTTTGCACTACAAAGGCCTGTTTGTGAAAGGGCCACGTGTTAGAATTCAGAAGACACTGAAGTAAATTTATGATTTGCTGTCTGTCTGAACCAAAGAATTAAACCGGACTATCTGTACCATTTTGAATTGCAAAGCATCACATTTTTTCCATTGCATCGTTTCGTGTTGAATCGCATTGTGCTGAATCGAAATCGGATCACGCTGCATCATAATAGGCGTGAATCGTATCGCATTTCATTGGTAGCTGCTTTATATGTATCTTTAATGTATCATATCGTTGACTATGCATCGAGATGCAAATTGCATCGGCCTCAGTTTTGGGTATGGACATCTCTAATGTGAGTCGGAGCCTAAGAAATGCCAAATCAAGCGAAATATTGGTGACGAGAAATCTTTCACGTGGACAAAGGAACAAATAAATAAACTTATCAAACAGCCAGATCAGGAGACTGCTGTTAATATTCACAGTGGGCTTTTTTTAATTATTGTGAGTGAAATATTACAATCCATACAGACATTTTTATAATATGTAATAAATATCAAAACAATAAAGTCTCGTTTAAAAAAAGAGAAAACATGCTACAAAATGATTTTTTTTTCTGAATCATTTACTAATAAAAATAAAAGGTTCGGCACATAAAAGATTGATATAATATTTTATAACACAATTTGTCACTTTTTCCAATAAATATGAACATTAGGTTAATTATTTGTTTGTTTGCTTGGTTCACTGGTTGGGTGCTTATATATCTTATCGAATTGTTTTTTGCATTTGTTAATTTAGTCAATTTTATTTATTTATTTGGATCTATTGTTTGTTAGTTTCTTTATTCCTTGAGTCTCTGGCTCATTTATTTACGCCTGCATTAGTTCCGTTTATTGCCTGGTTGTAGTTGTCGAATGAAAAGAGTCGTGTGGTAAACGTTAGTGCTGCTGTTTTCTGTCGCACATGGAACTTAGATAGTGGAGATAAATAAAAATGTCTATGCTTCTCTTCTAAGTGTTTTCATTGATTTTTGTTATGAATACCTGCCGTTAAGATGTTTTTGGTTCCTGTTGGTAATTTTTGTATGATTTTATTTTTTGCAGTGGAAACTACCAGGCTAAAGAGGGTTATGGATTTAATAAGTGACTTGTTTGAAGCACTTGATGATTTAGGTTTACAGAATAAAGTGTGTGTATAAAATAAATAGTACAAAGAAAGAAATATATCTTGACAGAAGTATTGGGACACCTGCAGTTCCAGCCATATCAGGTTCTTCCCCAAAATGTTACCACAAAGTTGGAGGCACACAATTGAAAAGTATGTCTTTGGATGTGGTAGCATTACATTTTCCCTACACTTAAACTAGGAGACTCAAACCTGTTCCAGCATGACAATTCCCCTTTACACATAAAGATATGGTTTACATGGGTAAGAGTGGAAGATCTTGAGTGGCCTGCTACAGAGATGTGACCTCAACCCTACTGAATATCATTGGGATACACACTGATTGCACACCAGTTCTCCTCACCCTAGCTACATCACTACCAGACTTATGGGTGAATGAGCACAAATCTCTACAAACACACCCTAAAATCTAGTGGAAAATCTTCCCAGACGAGTGGAGATTATTATAACAGCAAATGGGGACTAAATGTTGACTGGGGATGCTTAAAAAGCGCATATAAATCTTATGGTCAGGTGTCCACAAACATTTGTCCATATAGTGCACATTGAATATAATGTAGGCTTTTATTGTAATGGGATCAGCGATTGTGATTTTAAAAAAAAAGTTTTATGTTGTTTTATGCAACAAAATTATGAGCAGTATTTTATCCAATAACTGGTTTCAGTCAGATTCTAAGTTTTGACATTTCAATATTTCAAATGTGTAAAACAGTCAGTGACATGAGGAGCAATCGTTTTTATATTAGTGGTTTATTTATGTTTTATTGATTTATCCCCATGAGATTCAGAGTTGCACGTGGCCAATGAGGCGTTTAAGGGACTTTTAGTAACATGGCAAACAAATAAAGCCTTTTCCCATCTAAGCTTGTGCCACTAAATTGGATTACCTTTAACAGGACTGAATTCAGCTGGAGTGTTTATTTTTTCAGCTCTTGAAATGAAAGCAAACGGTTGGAGTGGTAAAGCTGCACCACCTTGTGGAGCTCATCAGATATTATGTCTGTCTTAATGCCATGTCCATTTTAAATGTGACTCCTATGACATTAAAAACTCCTGATTTTAATCAGTTTCTTTATTTATATGTTAAAATCTGTAGAAATGTGAATGTTTCTTGGTCTAGGTGATTATTTACTGCCTGATTCTCACCTCTCTCTTTGTTATGGCGTGTGTAGCTGCAAACGGCACTGATTCCTGGGTTGAACCTGAATGCTTTGGGGATTTTCTCACCTGCTATGCCTGTTCTGCCTTCAGCCACTGGGCCACGTGGAGTCACTTCACTTCCTGCCACCTACAACCCCTTAATGGTGAGCATTAAAATAAGCAATGTTTAGTTTAAAAATTTTTGTATTTTAGTGGAAATGTTGTACTGCTTATTGAGTGTAGGCCAATACAAGCCATGGATATGTGCTCATTTTATATGTACAGAGATGCTCTTATTTATTCCGTTTAGGTTTATTAGGATTGCAATGTTGCATTTCTTCCATTGATGAAGGACAACATTTTCTGTCAGAATACTGTCAGTTTTTCAGTAGATGGTTTTGGGTGTTAGAACTATTGCTTTGGGTCCATTGCATCTATGTTTGTACTGCAAGGCTCCCATTTTATCTCACTCAAAGCTCTTTTATTAGATTTAAATCTGGACTGGACAAGCCATTCAACACTAAATTCTCATTGAACTGGTCTGATATGGTGTAGTATCAAATGCAGTTATAAACTTAGACTCAGGCTGTTGCATTCAAACAAAGCTTAAATAAAGGTATTAAAGGGTAAAAGGTGTGCAAAGAAAGCATTCAACACATTATTACACCACCAACCTGAACTGTTGATAGAAGAGGCCATGGATTAATGCTCTTGACTCTGCCATCTGCTTGTCACAGTAGAAATTGAGATCCATCAAATGCGGTGAAGTTTTTCCACAGATTTATTATTTTTTTCCTTTTTTCAAGCAGCGGAAGTGTAATTTACAAATTTTTTGATATTCTCAGTCTGAGATGCTTTTCTGCTCACCATGGTTGTAAAGAGTTATTTGAGTTGCCGTCGCCTTTCTGTCTACTCGAACCAGATTGCTATTTTCTCTAAACTGTGTAAACTTGAGAAACTGTGTGTGAAATTCCCAGGAAATCAGCATTTTCGGAAAAGAATCACCCCAGCCCTTCTGGCACCAGCAACCGTGCCAAGATCAAAGTCACTCAGATCACATGATGGTTGATGTGCACATTTACTCACTCATTGCCACATGATTGGCTAATTAAATAATTGCTTGAATGAGTAGGTGGCTATGAGTGTGTTGTAAATATTGAGTCTAGTCTGCAGTCTTTCAAAAGGCAAGCTTTTCTCAGGTTGCTTTGTGTCCTCACTGTCACGAAAGCTGCCCTGTTTTGTGTTTTTTCCTACCACTCAGTGCATCGTATAAACAACCGCCATTGCCAAACAATTAAAAATTAACCAAATTGCTGTGGTAACATGTAAAATATAATTAACCAGTAAATAAATGACACATAATGACTGATCGATCAATGTATTTTTCACACATGGGCTGGGTTTTTGTTTGAGTTAAGGGTGTTTTACTATTTGAACAATTATATTTGTCATGTTGATGGACAAAGTAATGTAGACAGTGTGATAAGAACAATTGCTTTATGGGTATTCATTTGTTTTACATTTAAATAATGCAGTAATTATGTTACCTTTAAGTAATTCACACCAAATATTACTGGTTCTTCTCTAAGTCCTAAAAATGACAAGTAAACAGCTGTAATGAAAATGATAAAACCTAAACGCATGCCAGGATATTATATAAAATTATTTGTGAAATTTATGCATGGGCCTTATATCAATACTGTAAGATTTACTTACTGTAAGTGTAAGATTTACAAATTTCTATGTTCCGAGATGCTTTTCTGCTCACCGAGTGTGTAAAGAGTGCTTATTAGAGTGACAGTAGACTACCTGTGAGCTCTAACTCGTATAGACATCCTCCTGTATGTTTATGTATTATTTAGCTACATTCTGCTTAGAGGTCGACCGATTCATTGAAATGTTTTCCAATTAATCGGCACCGATAGTTGATTGCTGGAACTATCGGCAAAAATCCATTGATAGTTTTTCCGGCTTCCAAACCACTGTCATTACGAGAGTCAATTACCGATGCCATGTGCTGTTTGTTTTTACACGTGATTGCGCGCTGCACGGAGAGCAGATATATGATATTTATTGTGTATAATTGATTTATTATATAATTATATCAATTAATTGATATATTCATATTTTTTTTATTTAGCACATTTTCATGATTCAGTACTTATTTTTTTATCAAGTTCAGACCTATTTAACATGGAGTGTTGTTTTCGTTTTTTATCCAGTATCTTTATTTTAAAATCGATTGATTAATCAGTTATCAGCAAATACGATCCTACCTAGCTATCTGTAAATCCACTATCAGTTCACCTCTAGTTCTGATGATCAGTATGTTATGCATGTACATCCCCAATAATCAACCTTATCTTAGCCATCTTAGCCCAAGACAAGGAGAAAATCTAGTGTTTTATACATGTTTTACAGCCAGTATGACCTCCCAAAGAGAACATATTTCGCCAGTGCAAATCCTGAGCTCACGTTAATGGAATGTGTGAGGTTAACGCCACCATTTTGTGTTTTTGTTTTTATTAGATTATTAGAAAAAATTATAATTTTTTAATTTGGAGGGTTAACCGATAATATGTTTTGTGTTACCGACAAAGCCTTGGAGGCTCAGCTTGTCGATGGACACACCAGTAGAAGCCTTTACAGGCAGGTTATCAAGTGTCCGTGCGCTAGGTAACACGCCAGTCTTTTGTCTGAGTCACTGTGATGTGTGTTAGTAAAGGAAGTGGGCCGGGATGGTTAGTCATCTCTGAATCACTTGGTATGGTTTGGCTTTACAGGAAGATCCTCTTCATTAATAGAGGATGAGTTTACTGAAGGGCATGTAGGGTCATGTTCTGTCCCTGGTGACTGTGTTTGAATAGTCAAGCTTGACTCATCAGGGTCTAATTTGTGCTTCCCAAAATACAAACAAGAATGTGCAATGTTCATTTATGGGTTTAAAGGACTAATGTTGTTTGTAACATTTTCTCAGTCATGCAAAAATACTAAAGACTTTTTTGGAATTCTTTAAATATTCTATTTATTCTAATAGCTTTACAGTGAAACTGTTGGGGTTGAACAATACATTATATCACAAGATTTCGTCTAGGGCTTAATAATAGTGATTCCTGCCAAAATATTAGGCACATTGTCCACATACTCACCTGTGCATGTTATGTTATATACATCTGGAGGTTTAAAAGACGTCCAGTAGATGGCAGGGTCAAGTCATCTCTGGTTGACAAGCTTACGAGTCAAAACTTGGCATTGATTGTTGTTATGATCTGCGTCTCAAAATTAAAAAACTGACCATCTACAGAAATTTCAGAAAACTGGCACAGTAAACAGGTTTCAGTAGGTTTGAGAGCTACATAAGATGTATCTAAAATGTAAAAAAAAAAAATTGACTGTCTAGAATTATAGATAATACAAGTTACTATTAATTAGCATTTATAGTATTTAGCAGACACTTTTATCCAGAGTGACTTATTGAGTAGTTCAGGATGAAGGGCTTTGCTCAAGGGACCAGCAGTAGCAGCTTGGTGGTGGTGGGATTTGAACTTGAGCTACCACACAAGTTACTCTTATATTCCAACAGATTTCATTTTTATTAATTTCTGTGCACAAACATCATTCCAAATGACCACAGGATTCATGTGGCAGCCATCTTGCCTATGTTCATGCCTAGTCAAAATCTTACATATTAAATACATAACTTCTTGCTGTATTCTATAATGCCATCATCACATTATGCAGGTGAAGCCTAGTAAATGGAAATAATTCAATATTGTACTCAGGGGGGAACAAAAAGGATTCCATTGGTCCAAGATGGCCGCCCCCTTACATCATTCAGCTTCATGGTGAAGTTGTTTTTGTGTTTATAGATTACAGTAGTGGTTCTCAAAGTGTGGGGTGCGCCCCTCTAGTGGGGAATAAAGACATGACAGGTGGGGCACAATGAACGGCTGGATTTATATAATTTTTTTTGTGTACTTCATTAATTTTCGTTTATGATTTTATCTATTGAAAAAATAAAGTTCATACACTCAAAGCAACCACAAACAAACAATTAGATCACCAATGCAAGTAAATAGCATCAGTTAGGCTACCTAACACAACTACACTTTTATTTTCTTTGTTTTTGAACTTGATGCTATTTGATGTCATCGGTTTAGAACTTGGTATTTTAATTAATTTGGCATTTTTAAACTTGATGTATTTTATAACCATTTATTGAAGGACAGATGGGGCTTGAAAATCCACCCCTCTTATTTAAGGAATGGCAGAAAAAATTACACCATACTAAACCATAACTGTGTATATGGGTGACATTTTTTAATTATAGTTTCAAAATGCAAAATGAAGGAAATGATGATGACACACTAAACAAAGCTGTTCAACTAGATGAGGATAAAGAGAAAAATTTTATATTAATTATTTTATTACTGAACCGTTTCTTTAAATTACATTATATAAATAATAACAAATACCTGTTGTTTTATTTCTGATACACTAATTATTGTGTGTGTGTGTGTGTGTGGGTTGTCACAGGGTCAGGCATCAGCACTGGCTGGTTTATACGGATCCTCCCCTGCTTTACCCCTCCAACAAACAGTAAGTCTGATCTGTTTCTCCTTTAATATTTTCCCCCATTATTAACAGCAAGTCTCGTTCTTAGGAAAGGAGGAGGAGCCTGGTGTGGGTTTAGGAGATAAACATGTAGTGTAGGTGACAGTTGCAGGATGGAACAAGCCTGCCTGCTTTACCGTTGTTCATTTCAACACCTTAAGGCTGCAGCCAGTAAAACACCAAGCCAAAAAATAGGATTATAGCATCTGTCAAAACACAACTCACACAGTAGTGGTGTGTATGGGTGTGTCTGTATGTCTTAGTGGGGACATTTGGCTTGATACAACATGGAAGACTGTCGTTGGTTTGAACAATGAAACCTGAAAAAGTTTATTGAAATTACAATAGAAAATAAATTAAATTCATTAAAAGGTAAGGTTAAATTTTTATTTAGGTGTACATAGTATTGGTTTACTATAGAAGGTCCTTACAAGGATAAATAAGTGTGTTTGTGTGTGTGTGTGTGTGTTAGAGAGAAAGAGAGTGTGAGTATACAGGAAGCATGTATAGGTGGGTGAGGGTGAGACAGCTGAGTCTTCTGTGTGTGTATTTTGGATTTTGTGTGTGTGTTTGTATGTGTGTGTGTGTGTGTCTGTGTGTGGGTGGTTTTGCTCTCTCATGCTGGAATGTCGTGGTATCACTATGTGTGTTCAGTCCTGACTCAGGTAATTTTATTACCACTGATCTCTTACAGAAAAAAGTCAACCACTCAAAACACACATACACACACACACATGCTCATACACACACACGCTCATACACACACAACTTTAATCCATCTTCCCGGATTGCTTCTCTTTAGTGCTGAAGCATGCCTTTAGAGTATGACGTAAAAGTGTATGTGTGTGTGTTTGTGTGTGTGTGTTACAGGCTCCAGAGCAGGAAGTGGTGTATCTTTTCATCCCTACCCAAGCAGTTGGAGCTCTAATAGGGAAGAAAGGACAGCACATCAAGGAGCTGGCACGGTTTGCCGGAGCTTCTATCAAAGTGAGATTTCTTTTTACCAGTCAATCTGTTCATCTGTTTATCTCTTTTGTCAAATACAGAATTATTAGCATTCTTCAAGAGAATAAACGAAACATTACACACAATACATCGACTTCTTTCAATAACATTTATGACTTTTGGCAAATGCCCTCAGCGTGAATTACAATATTACAATTATCTCATTCATACAGCTGAGCAATTGAGGGTTGAGGGTCTTGCTCAGGGGCCCAGCAGTGAGAGCTTAGTGGTACTGAGATTAGAATTCCTGACTTAAGCTACCTCTTAATTAGCAGCGTAAACCCTGACAACTTTCACATAAACAAAATTATGAATAAATATTTGAAAACAATTTACTAGAGTGCAATGTTCATAAATAACAATGTATGAATCTGCAATGAGCCAGTATTAACTTCTGAATTATTATAAATATCTCTGAAAAAAAAGAAAGGAAACATGCATGCGTAAGTGAATTGCATAAAACCATAAACATACACAAATTTTAGGGTCACACTAGATATACACTACAACACAGTAAAATCATTTCTTCACATATCCAGCTTGTTAGGAAGCTTTGGTCAGAGTGCATGATATAACGGCCCTGGAGCATAGAGGTTAGTTAGGGATCTGCATCTCCATAACAAATGCCGAAACAATTCGCATCTCGCTGCATAGATAATGATACAGTACATTAAAAAAACATATCAAGATACAGCTTCCTACGCGATGCGATTCACCCCGTTACGATGCAGTGTGATTCGATTTTCATTTGATTCAACACAATGCGATTCAATGCAATATGATATGATGCAATGGGAAAAATTATGCTCTGCAATTTAATATGGTGCTGATTGTTCACTTTTATTGCTTTGGTTCAAAAAGAAAGCAAATCAAAAATGTACGTAAGTGCTCTCTGACCCTTTCACAAAATGGCCTTTGTAGTGCAATAAAAAAAAGAAAAATATTTTATAAAAACAGCTATCTCCAGTAAAATGCAGCTCTACCTCTGCCATGTTAATCTGTATTCTATGTGATTTTCAGGACACGCCTCGGTCTCGATAGTTTTGTGATACGTCATATTCACGTTGCAGCAATGATGCTGAGAGAACGCTCTCGAGAAACAGTTTAGCGAGGAGAAATCAAACTTCATAGCAAATATTGGTCACAAATTAATGGTCACTTTTTAAATAATGAAAGTATAGCGCATCTACTGATAATTATATATAAATAAATCATTTTGAACAATTCAAACATGTTTAAAAAACGATACAATTTCAACCTCTGTCTGACGCACACTTCTTTAAATCTCTTTGCAAAACTATGCATTATTCCTTTCCTTTATATCTTATGTCCAATGTCATGCGATTGCAGATCGCTCCATCAGACAGCCCTGACGCCCCCGAGAGGATGGTCATCATCACTGGCCCACCTGAAGCCCAGTTTAAGGTTAACCACACAATCACAGGGTTTATACAGCTTATAATCCTACCTATAAGACCGCACTGTTTTTTTCACAGTCTTGGCATTTCCTTCTCAAACACGTGATACGATTCAAAGCCTCAAATATTAGATGATGTTGAATCATCTGTTGAAACTACTGATCCGAATCCCTCCTGACATTTCTCTCTCAATGTCTGCCTCTTTGTGTATGCAGGCTCAGGGTCGGATATTTAGAAAACTGAAGGAGGAGAACTTTTTTACCGCTAAGGAGGAAGTGAAGCTGGAGACGCACATCAAAGTCCCTGCGGCCGCCGCTGGCCGAGTCATAGGCAAGGGTGGGAAAACGGTATGTGCGAAACGGAGCTGTGAAATTTCTTTGAACATTTGTTTTAGAAACATCAGCTGTTCAAAAGCATTGAGAGTTTTATTTACACCTGCCACACCTTTCACATCGAAGGTGGACACATGCATTGGGTGAGGATGCAACAGCATTATTTTTATACATATTTTTTACGTTTTTTTATTTATTTCTGTACAATATCTTTTACCTTATATATCAGATTTATTATTATATTTGATATATTTATTTAAGTTTTTTTCTTATATTTAACTTCTACAAATTAGGTCGGACCTCAAATGTATTTTGATTTAAAATACTGTACACTTCAATGACAAAAGTATTGGGACATATTGACTTTTCCAGCCATATGTGGTTTTTTCCCCACAACGTTGGAGGCACACAATAGTATAGAAGGTCTTTCTATGTGTTAGCATTGATTTCCTGTCAGTTGTACTAGAAGCGCCAAACCTGTTCCAGCATGACAATGGTCCTCCATGAAGATCTGCTTTACATGGTTGGTGTTGGAGATCTTGAGTGGCCTGCTATAGAGCTCTGACCTTAACCCTATTAAACATCTTTGGGATGCACTGGAACGCTGACTTTGTTGTTGTTGTCACTCACTTTGTGCTTTGTGCTGTTGGTCTGGGCAGGTGAACGAACTGCAGAATCTCACCAGCGCTGAAGTCATCGTTCCTCGAGACCAAACGCCTGACGAAAACGACGAAGTGTTTGTCAAAATCATCGGCCATTTTTTTGCTAGTCAGGTAATCACATGACTCTTCATTTCAGATTTCTTTCATTACAGAGCTCTGTGTAGTTCAGGTTTAGGATCATAAATGGCAGTGAGTTAAAAGGTGGACACTCAAAACATTTTTTAAAAAAACATACAAAATCTATAAGATTTTATATTTAGAAATGTATAATAAATACATGAAAAATCTGTATTAGTACGTAATCTATTAAAGGTTTTTTTTTTAATATATTTTTTTTATAGTTTTGGGGTTATGTAAGTAATTTTGATTGTTTCTGCAGGCTGCTTTGATTATTTCTTGTTAGATGAAGTTTTTGATATTGGTACATTAATGGTATTTTCTTGCTTATCATTTTTTAGCATAATTGTAAGTCATATTTTAGAGAAATCTAAAGAAAGAATGTAATGAAGAAAGCAAACTAGTAATTCTTAAATTCAATTCAGTTGCACTATATGCAGAAGTAGACTCTTTTTTTACATTTGTAAATACGTTTTTTATAAGGTAAAAATGTGTCAGTGCAGTTCGGGATGGTGAATAAAGTTGTGTGGGGTGTTGATTTTGCAGACCGCACAGCGAAAGATCAGGGAAATCATCCAACAAGTCAAACAGCAGCAACAGAAAAGCCAACAGGGTTCAGCGACACCATCGCAGCACACCAAGTGACCAGCAGGGGGCAGTCAGCAAGCAGCAGCCTATGAATGTAGCTCCTCTGAGTGCAAACCAAATCGAGCAAAAAAAGGCGCAAGAGAACAGAAAAACAAGCGAGAGGCAAACACGACAAGAAGGACAAGCAACAAGATCGAAACCAAAGAACTTTATAAGACCTGAGCGAGCCTCACTCACACAAGCACGAGAGCTAAACAAAACCAACAACATCCCTGTGAGCGCTCAGGTAACATCAGGGCAAGTGCGCCAGCAGATGACGGATGTTTTTAAATTGGGTGTGGAGATGGCGTGTAACAGTACGCCGGGTTGGATCTGTCCTCTGAGAAGTACACATTATTAGCGAAAAAAACAGCGTAAATCCGACTGCCTGTGAGACGATCTTACCAGCAAACACAGAGCTTCTGTCCGCATCGGAGCAGAAAGTCAGCCATAAGCACATTCAGGCTGAGTGCGAGCACACTGTGTAGCCTGACTAGCATTTTAACAACGTGGACTGTATGAGCGAGTGACACATAACTACCTGAGGGAGTGTTAAGTAAAGTAACAGTGTAGGTGTGTAACAGTGTTCATTGATTAGACCATAATGTGCTTTTTTATCACGTTGTCTGTAGCCTCAGATAGATTTACATTCAAAAGAAAGCCAACTAAAAAATTATACAAGGACACCTAGGGCAGATTTTTTCCAACTTATTTAGCATTTGTCAAAGCAGTTAGCATGTCACTCCTTTTTAGCCTAGATGCTAATTTTGCACTTTTTGTAGTTTGTTAATCAGGCCTTTAATGTGAATAAAGAGTCAGGCTTCAGTTTAGTTGGTGTAAAAGCTAAGCAAACAATTCTTACTTTCATACTAATTAGACAACATGCTAACCCACTTCTCTCGTCTTGCTTTTCTTTTTTACTCCCCGTGTTTCTTTCCCTAAAATTTTTTTCGAAATGATTTGACCGAAGTGAAAGTCTACTGAGCTCTCCTGAGCTCTCCTGGCCTCTCCTGAGCTCTCCTGGCCTCTCCTGAGCTCTCCTGAGCTCTCCTGGCCTCTCCTGAGCTCTCCTGGCCTCTCCTGAGCTCTCCTGAGCTCTCCTGGCCTCTCCTGAGCTCTCCTGAGCTCTCCTGGCCTCTCCTATCCTGCGAGTTATGAGTGAGAAACACAAAAAAAAGTTTAATAGAATTATGATTGTATAAAATACAAAAAATTAAGCCTGATTTTATCATGAATGTTGTTTTTGGGAAAGCCACATGTTCTGTACTAGATTCAACAAAAAGCACTTGAAATATTTTTGCGTGCAAAAAAAAATCTAACAGCAAAAGTCTGGTGAAGTGCAATAACAGAGGCTGCCTACAAGCTGCATTCGGGACACTTAATCACGTCCTGAACAGGCGGCCTGATAGAACTAGTGAATGTATACAGTGTTTCTACCTGCCTTCTGCAGCACACAGCGTCCTGTCTGTCTCTCGTCCTGTCTCTCTTCCTTTTCTGTCTGTTTTTCTTTTTATATGTGTCTGTATGTCTTTTTTTTTTTTTTTTTTTTTTTTTTGCAATTTCTTTTCTTTTTTTTCCCGTATATTTTCCTTTAATTCAACTTCATCTTTCATCTTTTTTCTTATTTATCTTTCTTTTTTTTTTCCTTTTTCTCTCTTTCTTCCCTTCTTATTTCAATCTGTCTTTTTCTATTCTTCTGTTTTTCTGTCTTTGCTTTTAATTTTAAAAACTTTTTTAATTGTTTCCCTTTCATTTCTCTTATTTTTATTATTCAGGTCTTTTTTTAATCCCTTCATTTTTCCTTAAAAAAAAAAACGTATTCATTTCTTTTTTCTATCATTTTGTGTCTTTTCGTTCATTCATCTTCTGTCTTTTTTTGTTCTTTCTGTTTTTCTTTTTGTCCTGTGTTTATGGTCTGTGGATTGATTTTTGAACGGATTTTGCCATGACCTGGCTTGTAAGAACGTTTCTGCTTGTCCTTGTGTGTCCTGAACACCTAACGATCTAAAGAAAGAAGAATATCTGAGGAATTTTTTTTTTTTTTTTTTTTTTACAAAATTGTTGAAAATCCTACAAGGTGGTGAACATCAAACATATGTGACTTGTGTCTTTGGTTATTTGTTTTTTTTTTTTCAAATATATTTTATATGAAAAAATGCTGCCCTTTAAAATTTATAATTCGATTTTAAAAGCCATCAGAGATGCTGAATTTTATGGGGAAAAAATTGAGAAAATTGACCTAGAGACAGTTGATGTGGAAAATTTCCAGCGCAGTGATAAATGTACGACGGTTAGCGTGGCGTATGAGCGATTAGCATGATCTATCACTACACTGACGAGGTGCTGAACAACCTGTTAAACACGAAGCATAGCGGTTTATTTATGGAGAAGTAAAGTGCGCAGCGCCACAAGCGACCGCTGGCGCGGGTTGAACGCTAACCTTCACGTAAAAAACCAGTAAGAGAAATAACCTACCTCAAAGAACAAGGTACCTCAGTCCAATTTCTTTCTACATCTTTTGTATAAAAACCTTGTAAAGCTCATGAGCGCTTTTTTATTTTATTTTCTAAGTAAAAAAAAGAGCGATTTTTAAAAATAAAATTAATAAATTTGAGACAGAATTAGTAAGGATGGTGTTATACCACCACCACCGTGCTTTTTCTTGGGAAAGGGGCGCGTATGCCTCGTATCAGAAGCTGTACATTGCTGTACCTTATTGGATCTTTAAGAGTTTCTTGTTGAGGTTGATATAACTAACGCTAGCACAACTGACTACCTGGAGAGATGAGATTAACACCGTTCTTGCATTAGGTTAGAATTTTTTTCCCCCCCAAAGTATTTTGTCTAAGTTTTATTGTTACAAAAACAAGTCAGATTCCAGACAAACTGTAAGTGTCAGTAGTAAGAAACGATATGTAGCTAAAAGATGAAAAATTCTGACTGCTTGCTAGGTACTTTTTTTTTGCAGTGTAACTCTGTAGTAAAGTCTTGCTGCTCTAAAAGGGTGCAGTATATCATTAACACATCTGTTCTGAATAGCCGCTAACACCAGTCTGTGTGGTTTTAGGTTTGTTTTTTTCTTCAATGCTTCAATGCTGTTACATGCTGTTTGACTTTCCAGTTGCTGTGCCGAGTCTAACTGTGCTGATCGCTGTCTAACCTGGTTGTCAAGTTTATTTTCACTTGTGTTGCTTTTTGACATACTTTAGTCGCAATGGCCTGCTGTGCAGCTGGTCCTGACTCTCGTGTTCCAGGTGTTGCTATTCCACGTTTCTCTGTATTCACTGTACTGTGAATTGTGATTGGCCTTTAGTCATGTCAGACCTGTAATAGCACTGGATTATAACAGTGCTTATTAACATGAATACAATTAAGAGCACATGTACGCTTCTACTAACTTTTCCATTTAGGTTTTATTTTCTTTTTTGTTTTTAATGTTTTTTTTTTTTTAGCTGAACCACACAGGCCACAAGCTTGGACACGAGCAATAAAGAGTCACTTTAAAACAATGTTGTTTCTGTGAATGCCTTTCTTTCACTAAAGCTTGAATGAGAAAAGAAGAATAGATCTAGATGTTTTTAGCTTAGACCTTCAAGAATTAAATAAATAATTTTTTTCCCTTTTGAATCAGAGGAGACCGAAAGCAAGGCAAGGATGGTCTGAAGTTTGGGCATTTTTGTGTTGTTAATGTTATAGAATATAATACAGATGGGACTTGTGTGACTTGTATCACATAATCTATACCTAATAAAAAAAGATTAAAACCATTGATGGTCAAGGAGATAATGTAAGGTGCACGGAAAGTGTCTGCTGTATCAGCATCCACCACGAGAAACTCTTCAAGACAGCGGACTTGGTACTAATAGGAATAGAGCCAGGACCACTATATTGTCAAGTGAAGACCAGGACTAGCTGGGATTAAGTAAAGACTCAGTGTTTAAGGGGTCAAGGTTTAGTCCAAATAAAATGATTTTGAGGTGAAAAACCATCAAATACTTTTAAGTCAAGTTTTAATGTCAACCAGTTGGCTTCATTTGTGGACTAAAATTTTTTTATTACTTATACTCATTATACGTATACTCATAATTGAGACTAATAGAATATTAAACAATACCAGTGAGAAATAACTCAAAAATAACTCTCACAAAAAAGTGAGTGGACGCTCCACAGCCTTATTACCCAAAAGGAAACACTGTGTTTAGCTCTTATTAACTTTAAGTGAAAGAAAAAGAATAAAGAATAGAAATACACTTGACATTGCAGAGCATTAAATGATAAAAAGTTAATAATTGTGATGTTAGAAACTAATAAATGATGATAAAAAAAAATACAATTGTTCGCAAAGAAGAGGAATAAAAACGTCTGGATGCTGTAGGAAGATATTCAGCATACACCAACCCTGTTCTTTATTTTCTTATAACTTAGAGCATAAATGCTTTATTTCTAATATTAGATAACATTTTTATAGCCAATAAGGGTTTCTGGATTACTAAAACAATCTTACTGGGCAGCTTTCATTCTTTGATAGGATCTTAAAACCTTCTGTTTGAATAAATAAATATTAAGATCATGAACTCAGATGGAAACAAATCTCAACACTCAAGTGTTTATCCTTGAAGGATTTATGTCACAAAAATCACAATTGTAATATTTCTAAAGTGGTTTTGTGTGTCAGAAAAATCCCATTTGTTGCGTTAATACCGTCACATAACAATGATTTCTATTCAGGATGTTTTTTTGCAGTTTTAAGCAATAATGATTAAGACCATGAAATGAATCTTGAAATGAAATGAATCCTTTTTAAGACAAAGTGAAACAAACTAGAGCTGGGCATTTAAAAAGAGCAAAATGGAAATTCAAAGCCGTAAAAAAAAAGTACAGTACGTCATGCTAAAAGTAATAAATACATAAAAATACATGCATATTGTGTCTGGGAAAAGTAACAAAAAAAGACAATATAAATATTTCTATTAAGTGTAATGTGCAGCTGCTGGGATTATATACTCAGTCTGGTGTTGTATGTACACAAAGGTTTGTGTGGGTTCACACATTTTACATACGCTCTGAAAACTCTCAGTAACCTTGGACTCGAAACCATCCAGTCACCTCTACAGCCACATATGTGCAAAGCTAATGCCATTAAAGGTTATAACACGTGTATTACTCTGCCTCAACAATTAGTGAACTCCATTGGTGGCAGCAAGGGTGTGGTCAAGTGCCTTTTTGTGAATGGACGGCGGAGCAAGAGGAAGTAAGTATTAAGGATCACATACACCTACATCAAATACATAGTTTCCATTATCCGGTGTTTTCTGTTTCAGCGAGCAGCAGAGAAGCTAAAAGGCAGATTAATAAAAGCTGTATATATAAATTTGATAGCTATATATATAGACAGATAGATAGATAGATAGATAGATAGATAGATAGATAGATAGATAGATAGATAGATAGATAGATAGATAGATAGATAGAGCAGTGCCTGAACCACTAGCTTCCTCTGGCTCCGCCCCTTTATCCATAAACCGGCTTAGCCACGC
Source organism: Silurus meridionalis (assembly GCF_014805685.1). Taxonomy (NCBI): domain Eukaryota; kingdom Metazoa; phylum Chordata; class Actinopteri; order Siluriformes; family Siluridae; genus Silurus; species Silurus meridionalis. The sequence continues at coordinate 8,902,452 of NC_060907.1, forward strand.
CCCCCACTGCCACTTATCTTAACTCTTTATCCTGAACGCATGTATTTATACTATTGATTTTAAATTGAAATGAAAGACTAAAATGTGACCAAGAAACGTAAGCATGTTTTCTGGCTTAGACGAACTGAATTCCTTCGATAAATCCGTTCTCTGCTCTTTCACAATCAGTCGTTCATAACAATAACGCAATTCATAAACCCATTTCTCAAAAACAAAATACTGCATAGGATTTTATACAGTTTGTAGGAGTAGTTTGACAGATAATGTATATTCTTTTCCATTTTCCACCAAATGTACTCATTCAGCTAAGACATGTTTGTTGTTTTCTCACATTAGACACTAAAAATGTCTGATTAAATGCGTTTGGTGGAAATTGATAATTGTATAAATGGCATTTTATACTCTTTAAGGGCAATAATGGCAAATGCACTTGATAAATACACCCCCGAGATACAAAAACATTTTAAAATAGCTGTGTGTGTGTGCTTAAGACGTTAAAAATCTCCTTTTAGGCACAGAAGGTACACTATATGGACAAAAGTATTGGGACACCTGACTTTTCAGCCATATGTGGTTTTCTTTAAAATTGGAGGCACACAATTGTATGAAAAGTATCTGGATGCAGTAGAATTAAAACTTCCCTTCACTTGAACTAGGAAACCCAAACTTGTTCCAGCATGACAATGCCCCTGTGCACAAGTCAGCTCCATGAATATATGATGTACATGGGTTGAAGATCTTGACTGACCTGCTGTAGAGCTCTGACCTCAACCCTACTGAAATCCGTTGGGAAAAATTGGAATGCTGACTGCACCCCAGGCCTCCTCACCTCACCTCACCTGCATCAGTACCTGTTATCACTAACACCTGTGTGGATGAATGAGCACAAATCTCCACACACACACTCCAAAATCAAGTTCAACATCTTCACAGAAGAGTGGAGATTAATGTAAGAGCAAATGGGGACTAAACGTGGAAAGGGATGTTCAAAAAAGCACATACCATACCTTATATTCAGGTGTCCATAAACCTTTGTCCATATACTAAATATTAAAAACCCTGCACTCAATGAACTATGTTCTAAATCCTGCTGGACCACAGTACTGCAGAGTTTAGTGATTTCCCTGCTCCATATTTGAATCAGCTCACGACTAGAGGTAATTAGTAATTATATTATAGGTTGTGTGTTCTATGTATACTGTTTGTATGTGTTAAGTTTTTTTATCAGTTCCTGTCAGGATTATTAGGGGATAAAGATTAAAAACCTGGCAGAAGAGAGTGTATTAGAAAACCTTTTTCCTATCAGCGGATGAGAAACCTCACAATCCATCGTGTCCTCCATCCTCTACACCATTTAAACCACAATATGTGTTTTTTTTATATGGAATTATCCTATTTTTGGGAATCATGTATGAATTATATAGTCTTATAAATATAAATATAAAAGCTGTTTTTAGTGTGTGTACTGTAACTAGACCATGATTATGATTAATAAATAGTTAGTAGTGTTTTTAAAAGCCTTTGATTAAGAGACTTAAAGTTTGAACTGATAATCTGCTACAAAATACGGCTACTTCATACAAGCAGTTCAAAATACTAAACATATAAAAATGCTAGACGTAATAATTAGCCTGAACAGAGCAGTGCTTCTAGGAATCACATTCTGTTCAGTGCTGCACTTCAGCAAATCCCTGATCTACTGCAGGTCATCTGGATTTGAGATGGTTGATCTCTTCGAGCTGTTTGCTCGGGCCATTGGGCTGCATGCTGTCCAGTTTGAGGTACGACTGGCTGTAGCGGCGGATGACAGCGCCAGGCAGTAGGGCTACACACGCTATGAGCAGTAGCTGCAGTAATGTTCCCCAAGAGAAGATGTCGTCCAGTGATGTGATCTTCGACAAGATGGCTCCCGTCCGCACGCAGATGAAGTTGTAGGGGATCAGACCTGGGCAGAGAGACAGAGGCGTGAATATTTATATAAAATAGTAGAACTTTGAAAGTAGGATGTTGTTTGTATGATTACTAAAATTTGGAAAAATGGGAAATTATTTTCACCCAAAACCTGTAATTGTATTACATTTGCAAAAATCAGAGAGCATTTCTGAAACTAACTAACCTACTTACTAACCTAATTTCTATTTGTTTCCTTAATCTGTCCCTTTTTTTGCTATCTTTAAGTTTTATGGTCCACAAGTTTGATGGTCCACTGTTTTCAGGAGCTTCTGGTTTCACAACTGTAAATCATGTGGAGTTTGGACATTGGACCTCTTTGAGTGTTTAAAGGCTCTGGCATGGAGAAGCTGGTGTTGGATCTGTGATGATCGCAAATTTTGAGCTATTTTATGAGTTGCTCAGTAGCTCCTGGTTCTATAATCTGAAATTATTTATAAGAAAGGAAAGGACGTTACTCATAATCTTACATTCCGGTACTCATGTTAGTTCTCACTCTCCAGTGTTCTGTATTGTTTAAAGACTATAATCACACTCTTGATTTTACCCAAATGAGGATGGGTTCCCCTTTTGAGTCTGATCCTTGCTCATCAGGGATAAATACACATCGTTCACCTTCACTGTTAAATTCTGTAAAGCTGCTTTGAGACAATGTCCGTTGTGAAAAGCGCTATAGAAATAAACTTAACTTGACTCTCTTTCACACTCTCCTGTGATCAAACCATTTTAATGATTTAAAATCATTCTTTATAATCATTTAAAATCATCACTCATGGTGTCACCCAAATGAGGCTGGTTCCCCTTTTGAGTTTGGTTCCTCTCAGGATTTCTTTCTTATACCATCAAAGGGAGTTCCTTGCCACAGTACCATCCTTGCCACAGTAGCCCCAGGCTGCTCATCAGGGAGAAATACACATACATTAAAGTATAAGTGAACTTTCTTCTATAATTCCTACATTCTGTAAATCTGCTTTGAGACAATGTCCATTGTAAAAAGCGCTATAGAAGTAAACTTAAATTTAATTGAATTGTTTTGCTTGTTTTAAATCTTCAAGTTTGACACATCCAGTGTCACTTGAACACAAGCTTCAGTGGAAGGAATAAGACTCAAGGCAAATCTGACTTTTTTGTACAAAGCAAACATATTTGGTATCACAAATTTGCTTTGATTATAATAGATGGTTGAAAAAGCCTTCTTTTGACATGAACTTCTGGTCCCCATGGTTGTAAAGACTGGTTATTTGAGTTACCATTAACTTAAAACAATTTAGCCATTCTCTATCAACCCCAAGTGGAAGTGGTAGGAAATGGGATATACTAGTTTAGTGGTTGAGAAGTCCAGCTTTTGATTGCATGGTTGTGAGTTAAAATCCTAGAACTACAAAATAATCACTTTGGGCCCTTTGAGCAAGACCCTTGACCATCAACTGATCAGTTGTATAAATCAGATAATTATAAGTAATTCTGCCTGCCAAATGCCATCACCATGTTGGCATCAATAACCACAAAAACGTCATGTTTGTTTTCACAGTCTGCTGTTTCATGCTTACCGAAGCTCTTAAGCTATAGTTTCTGCCGCATGATTTGCTAATTGCACAACTGCAGGAATGAGCAGGCGAACATCTTAATTTATTCAATGGCAAATACGTGTGAACGATCTCTGGCCGTGAATTTAACCCTAAACTGTTTAGTGTTTTAATGCTAACAGCTAACATTTCAATATAACATTTTATCCTTCATGCAGCTTCAGCATCATTAACATTCATCACATTACTCTTATTCCGTGTTTATTATTAAAACCGCTTGCACATTTATTATCACTCACCAATAAGGACAGAGAAGAAGAACATGGGGATGGGGATATTTAGGATGGGAGAGGTTACATTCAAGAACCAGTTTGGTGTCATGGGAAAGAAGCGCAGGAAGAGCAGGAAGAAGAATAGACTGCTCCTGTTTTCCTCTACCTGAGACATTTATGTACAAAAAGAGTGAGAGAAAGAGAGAGAGAGAATAAGAGAGAGAGAGAGAGAGAGAGAGAGAGAGAGAGAGAGAAAAAGCATGAGAATCTAGCATTCATCTTCTGCTGAAAGAGGTCTATTCAGCCTCAGTGTAAATGCAGCAAACCATTCGAAACCCTTTCAGTGCAATAAAAGAGCATGCTGATTAGCACGGCTAAGGCAATTTTGTGGTAATAGAAATCCTGTTATATTCTATTCTGTTTGCCACAATTTACTCCACTGTAGCAGGTCTGTGAGGAAAGATCGCCACCTAGTGAACACAAAAAGAAAACGACATTCTCGTATAGGCTGTTTCGAATTGGTTCAGGAGTCAAACCAAGAAACTCATTTATTCATGTTTAGTAAACACTTTATCTTGGTCGGGCTGTGTTTGGTAAAGACCCTGTCCTAGAAATGCTGGATGCAAGGCCTTTACATTGGAATGGATGCCAAACTATTAAACACATTCTTACCTAGCAGCAATTTAGTCTAGCCGATTTATACACCTGCATTTTTGACTAGCAGAAGGAAACTGGAGAATCTGGAAGAAACCCACAAGCACAGTAGACAGTAACTTAAGCTTGGAAATGAGCCAATATTCCTAGTGGACCACCATGCCTAATGTACAGTATCATCTAACACCTCTAACCTTTAGTGAGCGGTAATATAATGTTGTATAATTACATTTTTAAACCGAGCTATACGTAGACCCAAGACATCATTAGTTATTGTATTGGATAGCTTATTGTTTTATTATTTGTTGTTTTAGGGAGAATTCCAGAGGCAAGAATAATAGTGAAGTAACATGTAGAAGGAGCCAGAGATAAACAAGACAACTAAGCAAACTTACTAGCAGAAAATAGAAGTAAAGAAAATGACAAAATAATACTTAAATGTATATATTTACCAACACACTCTATGATTGATTTATACATTGTTTTCCTACATTTACTGTAAAGCAGCAGATCTCAGTTATGCAGCCAAATAAAATGTACCCCCTCAGTACAGATACAGATGTATGAACAAAACTTTAATATATTAAACTTTATTATTTGGAATTTATTATTTTTTATTTGGAATGTGTACAATAATATGCAGGTGCATCCTAATAAATTAGAATATCATTACAAATTGTATTTATTTTAGTAATTCAATACAAAAAGTGAAACTGGTATATTATATAGATTCATCACAGAAAGACTGATATATTTCAAATGTTTATTTCTTTTCATTTTGATGATTTTGGCTCACAAAAACCCACCAATTCACTCTCTCAAAAAATTTCATAAGACCAATCAAAAAAACATCTTTAGTGAATTGTTGGTCCTCTGGAAAGTCTGTTCATTTACTGTATATGTACTTGGTAGGGGCTCCTTTTGCTTTAATTACTGCCTGAGTTCGGCGTGGCATGGAGGTGATCAGTCTGTGGCACTGCGGAGGTGGTATGGAAGCCCAGGTTTCTTTGACAGTGGCCTTCAGCTCATTTGCATTTTTTTGGTCTGTTGTTTCTTTTGACAATACCCAATAGATTCTCTGTGGGGTTTAGGGTCTGTTAAGTTTGCTGGCCAGTCAATTACACCAACACCATGGTCATTTAACCAACTTTTGTTGCTTTTGGCAGTGTGGGCAGATGCCAAATTCTGCTGGAAAATGAAATCAGCATCTCCATAAAGCTGGTCTGCAGAGGGATGCATGAAGTGCTCTTAAACTTCCTGGTAGACAGCTGTGCTGACCTTGGACTTGATAAAACACAGTGGACCAACACCAGCAGATGACATGTCTCCTTCCATATAACTTTCCATCAATGTGCTTGGATACAGCACTCTGTGAACAGCAGTTTCTCTAGCGATGACCTTTTGTGTCTTACCCTCGATGTGCAGGGTGTCAATGATCGTCTTCTGGAAACTGTCAAGTCAGCAGTCTTCCCCTATGATTGTGCAGCCTGAACCAGACTGAGAGACCATTTAAAGGCTCAGGAAACCTTTGCAGGTGTTTGTGTTTAATGAGCTGATTAAAGTGAGACACCATGAGTCTCCAATATTGAAATTTTTCCACAATATTAAAAGTTTTTAAGATACTGAATTTTGGGTTTTTGATAGCTGTAATCATCAAAAGTAAAAGAAATAAACACATGAAATATATCAGTCTGTGTGTGATAAATCTATATAATATACGAGTTTCACTTTTTGTCCCGATTTACAAAAATAAATAAATTTTTTAAAGATATTCTAATTTACTGAGCTGCACCTGTACACGTTCAGGCTGATTATTGCCATAGAGCTTTTTATTCCTGAACTTTCCATCAGTTACATGCATATGCTTAAAATTGTTTATAAGGATTAGAAATTCGAGTTATTGAGGTTTAAATGTATCCAGTCAAAAGTGCTGGAAAACAACAAGAACTCAATAGTAAATAGAATATGATAAAGGTTTTTATTTCCAAAGCTGTAACAAAATCAGAAAACCACAACCCCCTTGGGGACACCTCCCAAACCTCACACTGAGAAAATGACGCCACACCCATTAGATGAAATCCTCCTTACCTTCCGCTGTAACATTCTCACTTTCTCAGGAAAGAGGCGGATGACATGGCGTTTGCCGAATGTTCGGGACAGCAGGTAGCAGTTCGTTGAGCCCACTGTGGTGAGAGTACAGGCGATGAGGAGGCCATGCCATGGGCCAAACAGCGCCCCTGCCAGCATGTTCTGGATTTAGGGATAGACGATCCCAATTATTTTCTTTTCAATCCATGACCAAGTAACACAGATATCGATATTATTAATAATAGTATTTGTAAAAGCCATCATTACTGATATTAAATTGAATTAAATTGTAATAAATTGTACTTATTTATTCAAAAACATTATTAATCAAACAAAGAAATAAACTAAATATTATTTGTCACACAAACATATTTAAACCTGTCTTAACGGTTTTTGTAAAGAAACGAGAGAATGCTGAAGTTTTTTCCCCGATTGAGCCTAATTCTGTTTCTACTTTGACTGATTGATTCTCCAGCTATTGAAAAAAGTTTTAGGAGGTTCAGATAACAGCGATCTGAAGTTTTTGACTGATTGAGCAGCAAAATGCTGACACAGCAAATGAGGAAATGGTTCCTATTCACACACAAAAAATAATATTTAAAGTAATTCTCTTACTTGATATGCTAATGTGAGAATCGATCCTCTAGATACAACACCTTAGTATCAATACTTTCCACCAAGCCATACTGGAATTTAATTAACCATAATGATTTATTTTTTGCTGCTTTGTGCATTTTATTAAATATAATCTGGAGAAACTGTTGAATCAACAATATTAGACATATGAAACTACAATCACTATACTCAACTATAAACAATACTCTTGAACTTGGGGGGTTAAACAGTAAAACAACTAATTAGACCTTTATGTTTGGTCTCTCATTGATATGACAATTAATTTCAGGCAAATTCTGAAAGGATTTAGAATTTCCAGTGAGGAAGTTTTTATTTAGACACTCGAACTCAGAAACATTGTACTGTTCTACTAACCAGGAAGGAGGAGCCAGGAATGGCGAAGGACTGCTTATAAAGGTAGGCACTGCAGAACAGCACAAACACATAACCTGTGTGCTTTTGCTTATAAAATTTGAGCAGCTCGGCCAGATCTCGCAGATTCTCCAGGTCTGATGGGAAACGCAACCTGATGGGAAATCATGAACAGAAAAAAAAACAGAGAGGAATCATAAGACCAAGTGGTTACACTTAAAATATTGAAAAGCACCAGTTTGCACAGTTTGACCATATTTTTCAGAATATTTTCCAAACTGCTTGATGGTGAATATACTGATTTTGAACTGAGAGATTAATCAACTTCCTTAGAAGGAAATTTACAGCACAGACAGCCTAGTCATACACACTTTCTGTTTACATACCTATTAGCCTCAATTCTGCTTAAGCTCCATCTTTATGCTGTGCCTCTACTTTTTCTTGGTTTTTTTTTCCTCTCCGCTGTAGATTTTGTGGTTTAGTTTTGTCTACCAGGATCACCAAGTCAAGTCAAGTCAAGTTTATTTCTATAGCGCTTTTCACAACAGACATTGTCTCAAAGCAGCTTTACAGAATTTAACAGTGAAGGTGAATGATGTGTATTTATCGCTGATTAACAGACTCAAAAGGGAAACCCATCCTCATTTGGGTGACATCAAGAGTGTGTATAAATCTTTAAACAATACAGAACACTGGAGAGTGAGAACTAACATGAGCACTGGAATGTAAGATTATGAGTAATGATCTTTCTTCAGTCTTATACAGTCACATTCCTTTTTTTCAACTGACTGGAATGGATTCTGATGTGCTGTATGATGTGTTCTGTGATGCTTTTCTGCTTACCAGAGTTGAAATGGTTGATTATTGCAATTACTTAAGTCTTTCGGTTAGCTCAAACCAGCAAATCAGTCTAGCCTCTCACCTCTCTCATCACCAAAATATTTTCACCCGCAGAACTGCTACACACTGGGTTTTTTGTTTCCTTTTTCCACACAATACTGTGAAAACACTAGAGATTGGTGTGTGTGAAAATCTTAGGAGATCAGCAGTTTCTGAAATACCGCAACAAGCCACATATAAGCAACTTGACACTGCTAAATTTTTTCTCTTTCTGTTGTTTGAACATTAACTGAAGTTCTTGACCTGTATCTGCATGATATTCTGCATTGCACTGGGGACACATAGTTGCTGCTTGAGTAGTAGTTCCTAGTAAAGTATCTCTACTAGTACACAGTGTAGCCCAGAGGAGGTAAAAATCTGTCACATGAACTGAGATCTTTCTTAAACCCTTAAGACCTTCAGAATACACAATTCACTCAGCTCTGTGACATAGGCATAGTAGAGGAAATCAAAATCTAAATTAGGATTTCTGGCCTGGGAAAAGTCAACAAGCCTGTGATTACTGGACATCTGGACCTGTAGGAAATAGCAATGTCCAAGAAATATGTGAAGTCAGCGCTGAAGGAAGGAGAGCGATGAAACATGAGACGATGAACCGTGAGACTGAAATAGCATGGTGCCCTCTCTGCTGTCTGAGTAGGAGTGTGTGCTCGCAAAGCATGGCACTAACAAACACCTTCTGAAACTTAAGACTCGAGGCAAGTATGTGTTTCCATGCAGTACCCACACCACTCTCTCATTGGCTAATAAACAATGTCCCGTGCCGGCATTCGTAACTCGAGCACTATTACCGTTATGCCAAAATATGGTGAAAGCTGAGGATTTAATTTCGCTTAGGCCGTATGCAGGGTGACTAACTTGTAATATAATAAGTAGCAAATGTGCAGTGACCCAATCGTGTATGAGCAAACACAGAGGACTCAGGACACCAAGATCCATTTTGTTCGCGTTTTGTTTTAGGTTTCTTGCACAACGCCACCATGCTGATCAGTTTTTCTTCTTTTCATCGTTTTCTTCATTGTAATCCCTTTATACACACATACTAAGACGTGTTTACACTCATAGCACACGATCGAATTCCCAGTGCTACAGATAAGAACGACGTGTCTATCTTGCACTCTTGCACCCTCTGTAAGTAGACTGAGGCTGAACCGACTGCTCGTTCTGTCAAAATTTATCTTGGCTTTTTCAAAACACTTTCTCTGATTCACTCTGCCATGTGCTCACACTCTCCTGATTCTTTCCCCTTAGTGGTTATCAAAGTTATTACATTTAAGCAAACCAATTTTTGCCAGTGTTTGTAGATGCAGGGTAGCGTGTGCTCTTACAGCAATTGGATTATATGTGTTACAGTAATTAATTAAATGTGATTACTCTTTCCAGTAAAAGAACAAAGTGCTTTATTCTGCTTATTCAACTCCTTTTAGGAGTGGGCCATGAGACATAGACTGCACATCCCATTAGCCACTGAACCAAGTTTGCACCTGATTCACATTTTGCAATGATTAGCACTTGTAATAATACCTCACTGTTCAATGAACTCTCTGTTTTTCATGTATCCTTCTATCATTTAAATTGGTTCATGTTATTTTGCTTCACTTTCAGGTTATGATTGCTATTGTTAATGTTTTGTTGATTTTTAGTGCTTGGTTTCTTCATCTTTATTTCATTATTTTAATTTTTTACCGTATATTCGTGCCACTGTCATTATATTATCTTTCTAAAAATGGTTAAGATCAAGTCCATGCACCGTTAATATAATCCTATATTATAACAGTGGTAGTGGTGGTGTATGAATGGGAAAGCTTGTATGTTTGCAACAGTGTATGAAAAGACAGATACTAGGAAATGTATAAAAGAGTTCAGGTTTTTTTTTTTACTTTTCAATGACAATCCTTGCCTCATTTCATCACAATTCCCCAAAATATCCACTTTAAATGAAATTTTCCCCCAAAACTTGCACCTGACTTAAATGCAGGTCCAGTCTGTTCCAATCCCGCTCATAAAAATAATTCTGAAATAATAGAGCTGGATAATAAAGAACTTATCACCCTAAAGTACACATCACTGATTAATTAACTAATAAAGGTGCAGCAAAAAGAGAAGACACTAAACTGTCCTGAGAAAAGTACAGGACCTGTCAATTAGCCTAGGTTTCTAAATCAATAGGGACAGGAAGTCAGTACTAGTGTCAGCCTCAGTGGCTCCACTCAAAGGCTGAGGTTTTAATACTGTTTTAATGGATACCCTTTTATTTTATGAACCATTAAAATATTGGACACATATTAGAGTTATAGAGCATTATAATCCCTGTATGTTCCACTGACAGAACCCAATTATTTGTTAAATTAAAATTAAAATCATTTATAATAGCAGAAGATTTGTTAGAAATGGTTTGAGTTCCACTGACTGTGCTGTGCTTCAAAGGACTATCATTGAGAACCATTTAAACACAGAATATAACATCTATTATATTTTGAGAAATTGTCCGCATATTCTGTACTGTACATACGTCCTTTCATATACATGATTATGGTGATTACACAACATGCTGACATACAATCAGCAAAATATGAAAAGCCCATTGGCAACCTTGTTCAAAAAGTTATTTGAGAGTTTTATTCAAAACATTGACAGATAATATGGCTAGCAAAGTCATTTAAGAATCAGTTTACTGGAAAAGAAATAGTCCTTGGGACTGTCTAGCACACTCTATAAAACTAGAAGTTAAGCCAGCCTATACAATTTTTTTTATTATACTGTACTTGCATTAATCTAATTAGCATGACTTTTTTCTTGCCAAGGACAATCCTTGAATGGACCACTGTACAAGGAAGTCTCACTTTACAACCCTGTATACACTCCTCTATAATGTATATGAGCTCAGCTTTCCTAGAATTAATAATATAAAACAACTCATTCCATCATCGTACTATTAAATAAAAATGTTCCCAATATTCCGACGTGGAAATCCCAGAATTCTCTTTAAAGTAGTGCCCTGGTGAACTGGGAAAAGCTGCTAAGTGTTTTTGGGACGTCTAGTCTTTCCACTGGCCAGAGGAGAAACTAAGGAGCTGTGCTCTTACAGAGGGGAACGTGAAGTGGTTTGTATTACTCGGAAACACACAGTAGTGTGACCTGAACACTCCTTGAGCTGAGAGTCTAAAATACAATGTGACTCATCGAGAATCAGATAATGATGATTTATGCTACAATCTCTCACAGTACTGTGACAACAGAAGAAGCTTTCCTCTATCTATCTATCTATCTATCTATCTATCTATCTATCTATCTATCTATCTATCTATCTATCTATCTATCTATCTATCTATCTATCTATCTATCTATCTATCTATCTAACTGTCACTCATCACATTATCTGCATATGTTGCACACACTATTGCTTTAAGTTATAAGTTTTATAGTAAACTCTCTCATCATACCTGGCACACAATACTGTCATTTGCACTACCATGCACTCCCACACTTTATGTACATTACTAGTCTGTATCCCTATTTATTACCCACACTGTCTATACTGTCTCATATTGTCTGTATATCTGTATTGTCTTGTATAGTCTGTTTTTGTCTTGTTGTGTCTGTTTTGTCATGTATAGGTTTTTATTTATGTCTGTACTTTTGAGAGTAACAAACAGCTGGAACCAAATTCCTTGTGTGTCAACACACTTGGCCAATAAACCTGATTCTGATTCTGATTCTGATCTATCTATCTATCTATCTATCTATCTATCTATCTATCTATCTATCTATCTATCTATCTATCTATCTATCTATCTATTTATCCATCCATCCATCCATCCATCCATCCATCCATCCATTCATCCATCCATCTAATGATTCAATTCAATTCAATTTATTTTTATTTGAATAGCGCTTTTAACAATGAATATTGTCTCAAAGCAGCTTTAAACAGATAATGTGGTGATAAAAATGAATAAGATGTTCTTTATAAGTGTAAGTTTGTCCCTGATGAGAAAGCCGGTGGCGACTGTGACGAGGAAAAACTCCCCGATTCAATCTGTAAGCTGACCCTAAGTCTCAGAACATTGTGCACTCACTTCTCACAAATCCAAAGTCCACATTTGTGACCTCACACATAACTTTTGCCCTCGCTTTCTCTCTCTCTCTCTCTCTCTCTCTCTCTCTCTCTCTCTCCTTTATTTTCCATCCAGTGCACACACAGAATTCCGTACATCAATATAAGTATGACTGATAAATAACCAGTATGACATGACAATTTACGGCCCCCAACAGTCCCCTCGATAAGCAGACAAGTATTGGGCCCATAACATAATACGGTGCATTTCTGCAGGAATGTGGCAATAAAAACTTTGCTCAGGTCACCTGGGAAATGTAATTGTGCTCACAAACGATAAATAGCCTTGGTGTTGTTAATGGCTAGAACTAATATTCGTTCATCTTGTCTTTAACACTTTATTCATTGCCAGGCTCATACTTGATCCCTCGCCCAAAAGGTGTTAGACAGAAATATAACCTATGTTGGTTGGCTGGTGGGCAGCATGGACATACAGTTATATGGAACACCGCTTCAGAGTGCCAGGATTCCTGATTCGATCCAAAAACATTACACTAACCCTAACCCTAACCCTAACCCTAACCCTGGGTGTGAATCTGTGTGTGGTGCCCTTTCTATTGATTGACATCTCATCCAGGAGGAAGACAAGAACGGTTTTGAAAACAAGCAAAACTCTTAAAAGGACTGAAACTAATATAAGATAATAGATAATATCTCCACCTATATTATAAAAACATTTACACAAACACACATTCATCACCCTCATGGTGACCCTGCAGCCATCAGAGCATCTCAAACAACCTTTAGCTGCACTCCCATGCTTTATAACTTTATAACATTATGACATCATAACATTGTGACCAGAGAAGTGAATAACACTGATTATCTCTTCATCAGGGCACCTGATAGTGGGTGGGATATATTAGGCAGCAATTGAACATTTTGTCCTCAAAGTTGATGTGTTAGAAGCAGTAAAAACTGCAATTTAAGGTTCACAAGGGACAAATTGTGATGTCTAGACGACTGGGTCAGAGAATCTCCAAAACTGCAGCTCTTGTGGGATGTTCCCGGTCTGCAGTGGTCAGTATCTATTAAAAGTGATCCAAGGAAGGAACAGTGGTGAACCGGTGACTGGGTCATGGGTGGTCAAGATTTATTAATGTACATGAGGAGTGAAAGGCTGGTCCGTGTGGTCCGTGTGGTACAGACGAGCTTCTGTAGCTCAAACTGCTGAAGAAGTTCATGCTGTTAATGCTCAATGGTCAGGACTGTTTTGGTAATTGTATAAATTCAAAATGTCACGTGGTTGTAGAGTTAATGGTTGTAGGGTTATTGGGTTGTAGAGTTAATGGCTGCAGGGTTATTGGGTTGTAGAGTTATTATGGGTAATGGTTATTGGTGTGATAAAACAGCTCACCGGAGCTCCTCTTCCTCCTCACGTGCACTGCTGTCCTCGTCGCGCGCTCCCGGTTCCCCTGGTGGTTGGTGAAGTTGCGCGCGAGGCGGTCCGGGCGGCAGGAAAGCCGACAGCACATAGAGGTAGAAAGTGGCCGCGGCCACCACCGCAAACAAACCCCACACCGAGCGCATGAGTTCCTCACGGTAGCGTTTCTCCCCTCAACCGGTATTAACTACAGGTCAGCTCTAATCACGGCTCCCGGTGGTTCGCCCTCAGGCTTTATTAGACGTACGTGGAACTACAACGTGGCGGCATGTAAACCCGGGGGGAAACTCCACACGGGGCAGCACCAGTCACATGCACCCAAATATGAGCCTGCTGACAGCTGGAGAGTTCACCTCAACCATATACGGCTTACAGTCACATAAACAAAACTGAAAGGAAATAATTTCCTCCAGAACACAGTCATTTCTGTAGAGTATTAGCATTATACACTTAGATTTCAATTTATTACACACCTGTATACCTGTACATCACTGCATGGTTTGGACATGTGCAGAGGAGGGACATGGGGTCTATCAGTAGGAGAATGCTGAGGATGGGCCACCAGAAAGGAGGAAAGGAGGAAGACCAAGGAGGAGGTTTATGGATGTGGTGAGGGAAGACATGCAGGTGGTTGGAATGAAAGAGGCAGATATAGAGGACAGGGGGGTATGGAGACGGATGATCAGCTGAGGTGACCCCTAATGGAAGAAGACGAAAGAACATCAGAATGGTTTAGAACTTGTAATCACTAATATTGGCATTGTTGCTGGTGCAAGGCTGGTTTGAATATTTCAGAAACTCCTGATCTTTGATTTTCTTTTGACTTTCTGGAGTTTGCACAAAAAAAGATAAGCAGTAGTTCCTTCAGCTTAAACTTGTGGCCAATGCCACCCTTAGCAACCATGTTTCCCTGAAAAGCATCACCAAACATTATTCACCAAATGTTAATGGGCTTCACTTGGGTTCAGCTCCTCTCAGATAAGAACAGTAAACTGATGCCACACTGCATCAGATGCAAAGGATTAAAATGACCAGGTGACCTTTTTCCAGTCTTCAACCCACCAGGTAGAGTAAGCCTGTGTCCACTGTAGATCAGATTCCTTTTCTTGGATGATATCCTTCGCTTCCCACTTGCATCAGTGAGCCTTGGCCACCCATGACCCTGTTAACTTTGAAAACTATATATATATATTGCTAAACTGTTTCTTGAGCACGTTTTCTCAGCATCACTTCTGCTATGTGAACATGACGTATCACAACACTACAAAGAACGAGGCGTGTCCTGATAGACACATAGAATACAGATTAACATGGCAGAGGTAGAGCTGCATCTTCCTGGAGATGGAACAGGAAAAAAAACATCTGGCACTACAATTCCTGTTTGTAAATGGGCCATGTTTTAAACGTCAAAAGGCACTTATGTAAATGTATGATTTGCTGTCTGTCTGAAACAGAAATAAAAGTGAACTATCTGCACTATATTGAATTGAATCATTATTTTTTCCATTGCATCATAATATATATTGTGTTGAATCAGATTTAAATTGGATCACGCTGCATCATAATAGGGTGAAATGCACCACATCACAACAGTAGGTGCTTCATATGTATCTTTAATGTATCGTATCGTTGGCCTCAGTTATAGTGCTGCTTATATATATTTATACATATACATACATATATGCATATTAGTGGTGTAACGGTACACAAAAGTCACGATACGGTACGTACCTCGGTTTTTTAAGTCTTGGTTCGGTTTAACAAATAGGTGGAAGAAATGCAAAACATAAAATTGTTTGTCGTTTTACACACACACAATTTATTATTATTAACATTTGTGATCAACATTTTACATATTTAAAACATAATTTGAATGAAATGCCTGCTTGGTTAAATAATATATATAAAATACTATTTTATAATATTTTTATTAAAACATTTGAAGAAATAAAATTAATGCAATACAAGTTTTTGTTATATTAATTAAATTGAGTAATTGTCACAAACTAAATTGTTTAAATGAAATGAAATTAACAGAAAAATTGAATATATATAAAGGTGCAACAATTATCTATAAAAATTACACAGGGCTACAGAGCCTATTCTAGGAACACTCAGCATGGTGTGTGTGTGTGTGTGTGTGTGTGTGTGTGTGTGTGTGTGTGTGTGTGTGTGTGTGAACCTTGACAATCTTATCTGTTTGCTTCTATATCCCATATATCAGTTTGCTCAAAAAAGAAAAACAACAAGAAAGTGTATACAATGTGAGGTGAGCGAAAACTATGACGCCGTTCTTTTGCTCAAATTAACTAATAAAAAAAGACTAGTAATTTGGGACAAGGTTATGTTGCATATCGACCACGTTATTTATTTGTACAAGGCTTCTATAACAAGACTAATTCTCCAAATCATATTTTACTCTTCTATTAATACAGAACATTTCTTACATAGCGCACTGCAGGTGTTAGAAATGTTCTTCATTCCATTTCTTAGTGAAATAACACTATCGTCTTTCAGAAAATATTTCAAAATCTTTCTTAAAAAGGTTGTCTATATGATTAAATTAATCTGAACATATTCTGCAATAATCACAGTAAAAACGAATCACCATAATGATTTATTATTTATTTTCTTGTAGCAGCAGCAGTGGCGGGATTTGAAAGAAAAATCAACATCCTTGTCAATTTAAAAGATGAAATCACAACACTAAAAATCTTTGCATGCTTAATGGTAAAGAACGCATGTGAATGTCTCAGTCTATCTAATTCCTCTGAACGCTACATACAAACACCATGCATTGATGCTTCATAAAATAATAATTGTGGAGCTTTTTATTTATCTGTTACACCCTTTCCATTTCCTTTCTCCACTCAAATTCTTCAACTTTGTAACTCTCAGGTCCATATAAAAGTGTGAAGGTGGGCAGACAAGTTCAACCAGTCAAAATCCATCAGTCTCCCTGTAGGCAAATAACAAATAACCACATTGTTCAAGCCATGTAACAGTTTTACCTTTACCTTGTAGATGCTGCGCACATCATTCATCTAGAGGCTCTTTATACTCGATGCTTATCACACTTGCTTTCTTTAAACACCTTTAGCAATTGAGGGAAGAAAATCAGACATGTTCAGCAATGTGCATTATGTATGCCAACAACCTACATGTATTTTTTATCAAAAAAAGGTGATGACATTGAAAGTTAATTGATATTCTACACAACTGTAACCAGTTGTGTGTGAAACTGGAGCCTTCTGTTCCCCAGCATGTCTCATCATTAAACACAATGAAAGTGCTGCCAGAAATGGTAGCAGATACAAATTGCAATTCAAAGCCTAAACAGCATATCTAAAGCTTTTAATTCATTACAGTCAAGAATATATTTATTGTAAAAATTTTTTAAACACTTTACATTTTACTTTACTTTCTCGTCCACAAGGTGGTGCTGATGGCATGTTTTTCCCTCTCATATAGTGTTTTATATGAAGATGCACAGGTTTTCAGTCAAACACAAAAAAAACACTTCCCTTCTGAAGAAATTATGAAATTATTTCAGTTTACAGATTGCAATTGTGATAAACTAAGATCTTTGAACGCTGTAAAGTTATGTCTACATAAATAGAAATAAATGAATGCGCATTGTGCTTTGTTGTCCTCTTTGTGAAAAATGAATAACAGAAATTCATTCATGTATAACATATTCCCTAAATTTATTAGTACTTATCTGCTTTAAACCTGTAGGCTGACAGACTTTTAGTGATTGGTGTAGTTCAAGTTTGTGTAATTTTAATGTTAAATCTAATTTGATCCAATCTATATTAGTGCGTTAGTATTTTTTCAAACAAAAGTATGACTGTTTCAGCTTGGAGACGGATGATCCGCTGTGGCGACCCCTAGTGGAAGCTGCCGAAAGCAAAAGAAGAAGAAGGCTATTTTAGCTGTAGTCATTTATTAATACTTTCTCTAAATGTAGTAATTAAATTGATTATCAGTGCCCCTAAAATGTTATGAAATTCTCTGCCAACCTTTTAACTTTTCTTCTTTCTGCCTGGTTTAGTTTGGAAATCAGCGGTCTGACAGATGCATGTTTTCTGTTGATGGGAGAGAAAAACAGGAAATGTGACCAAATCTAATCTTTTTTCAATTATTGTATTTGACCCATGCTAAAGTGAATAAGTGAAGAAACTAATTTAATAGTTAGAGCTCTTTCCTTGCAAGTGACAGTGATTCATTGCCACCTTCTGGTGTTGATCTGTATTGAAATGGTAAAAAAAATCAATTAATGAAACCGCAGAGGAATAAAAACTGTGCATTATTTGAAAGAAAAATAAAATTTAACTAAATAAACCCTAAAAGATTAATACATTTCCTCTAAAATTCTGAAAAGATATCTTGAGGGTGAAATTGAACAATTTCTAGTTTAACTTGGTAATTGCTAAATGGACACAATACTTGTAATAAAATGGGCCTGAAAACAGAACAGAAAAGAAAAGAAATCAACACCTTTCCATCTCCATCCTTTATTGCTCTAACTTGCAGCACATCCTTCCCAGCTCGAATCCTCTGCCTGGCCAATCAGTATAAATCCTTTTCTTCCTCCTTAGTGTACAATTTCAACAGTCTCCAATCTCCTTCAGGTTGCATTTCCTACATAGAACATAGTCCACCTGTGTGCACCTTTCTCTACTCTTATATGTCACCCTATGATCCTCCTTCTTCTTAAAATAAGTGTTCACCACTGCCATTTCCATCCTTTTAGCAAAATCTACCACCATCTGCCCTTCCACATTCTCTCCTTAAGGCCATACCTACCCATCACCTTCTCATCACCTCTGTTCCCTTCATCAACATCCCCATTGCAATCTGCCCCAATCACTAATCGTTCATTCCTGGGTACACCACTTTCCACTTGGTCTTCTGAACACACAACATATCTACCTTTATCCTCTTCATCATATCAGCTACCTCTTTCGAGTCAGAGTGCCAACATTTAAAGTACCAACCCAAACCTCCACTCTCCTACACTTCTCCTTCTCCTCCTTTGGCCAACAGTAGCCCAATGTCCACTGGTACCCTGTGGGTTAATGATACCTGTGGTGGTCGTTGGTAACCCGGCCTCGACCGATCCGGTATAAAAACTAGTTTGTGATCTGCATATTTGATTTGGTACATGTTTTACGCTGGATGCCCTTCATAACACAACCCTCCCCATTTATCCGGGCTTGGGACCAGCACTGGTTTGTGCAACCCTAATGGCTGGGTTATATCCCTTGCGTGATTTATTGCCACCTACTGGTGTTGTACTGTAATGTAATTGTAGTGAAATTAATAAAATAAATTAAAACCGCAAAGGAATAATACACTGTAGTGAATTTTATACAGAAATGGAATAAAAATAAAATAAACCCTTAAAGAATAACAAATCTGAAAAATATCTTGAAGGTTAAATTTAACAATTTCTAGTATAACTGGGTAAATGCCAAATGGACACAATATGTGTATAAAAATTGTCATAAAATAACGAATAAAAGAAAAGAAAATAAAGAAAGAAAATAATTGGGAATAATTTTGGGATGTTATTATTATTTATAGTGAAGATAAATAACATCTTCAAATTAATGACTAATGGGTTGGATTGCAAGAAGAAAAAAGAAGTTAGAAGAAAGAGTTTTTATAAGTATTAATAATTTTTGTCTGCATTATATATGATTTAATTGTAAAATAATGAATACATTAATAAATTCATAATCTATAGAAACTGTCATATACTATTACATTCAGGGTAATAAAACCGTTTCCTTATCATTTTTTGTACAATGTTTGTACAATTATTTATGCATAATTATTTTGTTTAAAATAATTATTACAATCAAATAACCTACATGTAAAATCGTAATAATAGGAAATCATTTATATATAAAAAAAGTTTCAGAACGAACAGGAAGTGACGCAATGACAAGTGCCAAAGCGACGCAGCTTCACTTCCGGGAAAAACAAGGATGTGATCGCGAGTGCGGCTGTTTATCAGTGTGGAAGTATTTGATTGTTTTTGATGTTTTGTTTATTATTTGTGTCTGAGATCAGAATCAGTTGGATGCGTTTATAATGTCCGAGTCTCCGGATACCCGCAGTCTGGTGTCTGCGTCCTCACAGCTTAACTTAATGGAGATAGATGCTGTAAGTGTCCCCCATGTTTCCTCTATCAGCTGACCATAGATCTGTCTGTCTCTCTCTTCTCTCTCTCCTCTTTCTCTCTCTCTCTCTCTCTCTCTCTCTCTCTCTCTCTCTCTCTGTCTCTCTCTGTCTCTCTGTCTCTCTCTCTGTCTCTGTCTCTCTCTCTCTCTCTCTCTCTTAATCTCCCTCTCCTTCTCTCATCCTCTCTCTCTCGCTCTCCCTCTCTCTTCCTCTCTCTCTCTCATCCTCTCTCTCCCTCTCCTCTCTCTCTCCCTCTCCTCTCTCTCCTCTCTCTCTCTCTCTCTCTCTCTCTCTCATCCTCTCTCTCTCTCCTCTCTCATTCTCTCTCCCTCCTCTCTCTCTCTCTCTCTCTCTCTCTCTCTCTCTCTCTCTCTCTCTCTCTCATCCTCTATCTCTCTTCTCTCTCTCCTCTCCTCTCTCATTCTCTCTCTCTCTCTCTCTGTCTCTCTCTCTCTCTCTCTCTCACACACACATCCCCTCTCTCTCGATCTGTCTCTCTCTCTCTCTCTCTCTCTCTCTCTCTCTCTCTCTCATCCTCTCTCTCTCCATCTGTGTCTCTCTCTCTCTCTCTCTCTCTCTCTCTCCCCATCTCTCTTCTCTCTCTCTCTCTCTCTCTCTCTCACATTTCTCTCTTTCTCCCCATCTTTCTTTTTCCTTCTCTCTCTCTCTCACTCACTCTCTCTCTCTCTCTCTAAACCTCTCTGAGTTAAAGTAGAGATAAACTTGGTTAAAATATTACTCCAGTAAAAGTAAAAGTGCTCCCTGATTGGTGGATTGCTGTCTACGTAACTACAATACACATGCTGTTGTACACATGTAGTATCATGTCCATGTCCTTAACATAGTCTCTTTGGTCTTTAGTGTGGAAATGAAAAGCTGGTCCAGCTGCCCCTTTACCCCCCAGTTACTTGACTGAGTATAAAATGTGCCTTTGTGTTGCAGATTGACGACAAAGAGTTCGACATCCCTCAAGTGGACACGCCGCCGACGTTAGAGAGCATCCTGAACGAGGTGAGCGTTTCCACTGCCCTGTGATACTGGTCACACTGGGAAATAGTTAGTAGTTTAGTCCAATCAGCTCACATGAGGATATTTTAATGGGTTGATTTGAATTAAAGTGGAGTAAAGGACAGTAAACTATAAACCATGTGTCTCTTGGGTCCCTGATTGGAGAACATTATTGTGCATTAGTGGTGTAACGGATCACAAAATTAACGGTTCGGGTCACATGACGGTTCTTGAGTCACGGATCGGATCATTTTCCAGACCAGCAAAAAAAAAAAAAAAAAAAAAAAAGGGGGACAAATCTAATTTGCTTTCCATTTATTACAAGAAAAGTTACAGCAAGGAAACACTGTGTATGCGATTTGCGTGATGCTGAATGTTTTTCTAGTTCTGCTGCTCCTCCACTAGCCGTAGTTGTTGACTGATTAACACGTCCTGTACACGTGAACACATGACTCATGTGTGTATTTACGAAATTACTAGAAAGCTAAATCTGCAGGAAAATACTGTTATTCTGTGATCGTTAAACCATAAAAAAATGAATCCGCAGTAAAAAAAAAAAAAGAGCAATTTATACATTTTTCACGTGCGTGCCGAAACGTGAGCCGTGATCTGTATGGACCACGGATCAACTGCGTTTCGTTGCACCCCTAGTGTAGATACTTTACTTATGATATTGTTATTGAGTCTGTTTTTATTGATTTGTATATATATATATATATATATATATGTATGTGTGTGTGTGTGTGTGTGTGTGTGTAGCCAGAGGATGAGGATGAACCCTTTGTCCTGGAGGACACATGCCTTTTGAACACAGAGAACATGGATGCACATTCCTGTGAGACGTCCTCCCTCGCCAGTTCAGACAGCGGAGACCGTGCACATCTAAAGAGGTTAAACACATCAAATATTATTTGTCTGACAGCCATGTCATGTGACTTGGACATGGAATATGACATGAATAAGAAATTGTGATACTTTAGAGTAGGACGTGAGAGATTAGTTCTGATTGTGTGTGTGTGTGTGTGTGTGTGTGTTTGCAGGAGGAGGAAGGCAGTGGAGACTAATGCAACCGTCCACGGCTCGGTTTTAAGACACAGCGTGCTGAAAGGCATCTCGGCTCAGATCGTCTCCGCGGCTGTGAGCATCTTTTCTGTGCTCGGTTTATTGTAGGCTGCAAAAACACTTTGTACAGTGTTTTTAAGTGCCGCATCACCATCATTTCAGTAACATTTTCATCCTTTCATTGGGTCGTTTTAGTGGTTAAGACATTTGACTTTGGATCCAAAGGTCACACGTTCAAATCCCAGCCACACCAAGCTGCCGCTCCTGGGCCCCTGAGCAAGGCCCTTAACTGTACAACTGCTCAGTTGTATAAATTTGACCAATTTTTTATTTAAAAATAATAAATATTTAGAACAACATTTGAAAGACTGTAGCTTCTTTTTTGTATTTATTATATTCTATCTATTTTATGTATAAATATAATTTTAATTTTTTTTTATTTCCCCTTCCAGGACAAAGTCGATGCAGGCTTGCCCACAGCAATCGTAAGCATTCACGTTTCAGCCCATATTCCAACCCTTTTATTTTTTTAATGATTCAGCACTTCCTTTACTTAATTGTGTGTGTGTGTGTGTGTGTGTGTGTGTGTGTGTGTGTGTGTGTGTGTGTGTGTGTGTGTGTGTTGGTGGGTTGGTGTTCGGGTGTGTATGTTTTCAGACTGTGTCCAGTGTTATCGCTGTGGGAACGTCACATGGCCTCGCTCTGGTGTTTGGTAAGGATAAGTACAATCTCATTTATTAGCAAAGGATTTATCCTGTTATTATTTAATTCATTAGTTTATAATTGAATTGTTTTTACAAAATCCACAACGTCATCAAAAACACAAACACGAAAGACTACAAAGTGAAACCAAAAACTGGCCTACACGTGTTGATAATTTATTTTTTAATTTTTTTACGCATACTAAACAAAGTCTGTTCATGAGGGTCCCCTGTTGGTCTAGTGGTTAGGATGCGGTTCTCGCACCGCTGCGGCCCGGGTTCGGTCAACCCCAGCCACTCTTAGTGCCGGTTCCAAGCCCGGATAAATAGGGAGGGTTGCGTTAGGAAGGGCATCCAGCGTAAAAACATGTGCCAAATCAAACATGCGGATGGTCCGCTGTGGCGACCCCTAATGGGAGAAGCCGAAAGAAAGTTTAAACAAAGTCTGTTCATTCATCGTATTATTTTGCTTTTCGTCCATCACAATTGTCTTTATTATAAAAAAAATCCATGACTAAATAATAGTTTTCTTTTCTTATTTTAATTAAAATATTTAAAGAATGTATTTAATCCATGTTGCACACATTTAGTTGCAATGGCAACGAGCCAGTTATCTTATATTAATGAAAATATGAAGTTGAACATCTGTATCTGCAGTGCCTGGCAGAAGTATTTCCCCTCAGGCACATTTCCCCACATGGATTGGTTTTAAAGTGTAGCGATCTTACTGGCTTTCGTTGGAAGAAAGAGGCAACAGATCAGTTCACCAATCAACAACTGTCTTTATTGTCCATACACTTTTGCCCCAATTCTTTCCTTTTCACACACACACACACACACACACACACACACACACACACACACACACACACACACACACACACACACTTGCGGTTCTCTCCTATTTTTCAGCAGACTAACCGGCTACCTATACATGTCTTTACACACATGCAAAAACAGTCGTTTCCTCTGACTCCGCCCTCCATCCCCAAACCTGCGCTTGTCCACGCACCCATTCACCAATTAGCATCGGAATAAAAGTTGACGATGTGATGCATCTTTTAAAAAATGTCTGCATCGGATACAGGTTGGCATTTGTATAGTTTTTTAACATATGGCATCTTTAAAAAGATTTATTTCTATATTATTATCAGTAGATGCGCTATAGTTTAATTATTTAGAAAGTGGGCACTAATTTGTGACCAATATTTACCATGTAGATCCATTTCTCTTCGCTAAACCGTTTCTCGAGCGTGAATATGACACGTCACAACATTCCGGAGACCGAGGCGTGTCCTGAGAGTCACATAGAATACAGATTAACATGGCAGAGGTAGAGCTGTAACTTCCAGCAGACAGAACAGTAAAAGAACGTCTGGTTTTGTTTAATCTTTTTAAAAATTTTAAATGAAAGTACATTTTTGATTTGCTGTCTGTCTGAACCAAAGAAATAAATTTTTCCAACCATTGTGTTGAATCAAACGGAAATCGGTTGTTATTGCATTGTTGCCGCCTCACAGTTCACACATTTCACCGATTTGACAGGATTTCCTGTGTAATTTCCTGTATCTCCCCTCAGTAGTTATGCTATGTTAAATGATTTTAGGATAAATGTGAAAAAATGTGGAAGGGACAAAAGGTTTTTATTCTAATTCGGAATTCTACGAATTAATATTTCTTCCATTTCCACAATGAAACTTTTTCATTTACGCAACTTCATTGTTTTTTTTGTTTTTTTTGACATTACATAGTCATGTGCTAGTTAAAGTCTAATCTAATAGATAACAAACTGTGCAGTTTATAATAAACCTTTGTGGACTGTCTTTCTGATTTGCCGTGTCCTGGGTGGACTGATCAGGAAAAGGTAAAGTAAAAAAACCCCTCTGTGGTTGTTGTATGGAAGCAGCAGCCGGTCTGTTCTGTCCATACGCTGAATGATGACTGTGGATTTGCAGCATGCTACATCACGCCTGTGTGTTTCTTTTAAAACAGTTTGGCCACAGGAAGTTCTTTGTTTTTGTTTTTGCTAATGGCATGATTGTTTGTTGGCTGAACTTCTTGTTCGTTTCCACTCAGCACTTTGTCACAAGCATGACTCTCTTTGGAGATTTCAACCCGCTTCTTTCCTGTCCCCCTTCTTCTCCTGCAAGCTTGGGTAACATGCTGAGACGTGACATGTGGGTTTCTTTTTAAAAGCAGTGGTGAAACTTTGCACAGAGCTCTGCATTATGAGTATTATGGGTGCTTGCAGATCAGAACCAGGCGCTGAGGTTGTGCTTGGGTACCACAGCGACGGGGGCGGAGTACGGCGCAGTGTCAGCACTCAGTATTAACCATGACTGCACACGTCTGCTTTGTGGCTTCGCTAAAGGACAGGTATACACACACACACACACACACACACTCACTCACACTCACACACACACTTGCACAGTTAACTGGAACCTGTTCTGGTTTTTCTGCTTTCTGTTCCACATTTTCATTTATTTTATTCGATCAGATCACCATGTGGGATTTGGCGAATGGGAAGCTCCTGCGTACCATCACCGATGCCCATCCCCGGCACTGCCGTTTTGCACGTCAAGGTAGACGTTATTTAACCAGTTTGTTTACATGCTTGTTTATTTGTTTTTTTTTTGTTGTTTTTCTACAACTGAAAAAAATGTAAATAAAAGGAACGAGAGCTTCCTTTTGATCTTCTTGTCCCTGTTTTCAGTTCACAGATCTGCCGACACTTGCCGTGTGTAACGACAGCGGCGGGTCGGTATTTGAGCTCTCGTTCAGGTGAGATATCCAGTTGGAAATTTGACACACAAAGCCTGGGCATAAAACTAGCAATATCTATACAAAAATTTAACAAAAACTTTTGTCTGTTGGTGGTGTTTGGGGTGAACATGGACCCATAATGGTAATTTAGTAAATGCGCTGTGCTGTAAGCTGTCAAGTCAAAAGTCTCAAGTCAAAAGTCTCAAGTCAAAAGTCTCAAGTCAAAAGTCTCAAGTCAAAGGTCTCAAGACAAAAGTCAAGTCAAGATGCTTTATGTTTGTCACATGTACGTTACAGCACAGTGAAATTCGTTCTCGTATATCCCAGTGATGTTAGGATGTTGGGGTCAAAGCACAGGGTCAGCCATGATACAGGAGCACAGAGGGTTAAGGGCCATGCTCAAGAGTAGCAGTTGTTGATAACCAGGCCTCGAACCCCCAACCTAATGATCACTAACTCAGAGCCTCAATCACTGGGATGCCAATTTCTGGAAGAACATACAGCAAGAACATATCGCACAGCCAATCAACATATACCAAGATCCAGGTATACACAGACCAGCTCATGTGTGTTGCATCTTAACCAATCCAATTCTTTTATGTCAATTTCCACCTCTTTCTCTCTTTCTTTCTCTCTTTATCTATCCATTGCTCTTGTTCTGTCGCTGTTCTTATATCTTTCTCTCTCTCTTTCTTTATATCTTGCTATCTATCTCACTGTCGCGCTATTACTCTTGCTGTCTTGCGCTCTCATATTTTGATCTGTTTTTCCTCTTTCTCTCTTATACGCCAACTTTGTTTATATCTCTGTTTCTCTCTCTCTCTCTCTCTCTCTCTCTCTCTCTCTCTCTCTCTCTCTCTCTCTCTGTTACAGTATAGGATTGCCATTTCTTGCCAGCAGGGGGCAGTAAAGTTTCATTTAAAATAAGCCCTCATTTTAAGAGTGACAAAGCCACGTCCTATTCATCATGTTTATGTTTTTGTCTGCTGTTACAGTTTGGTGCTTTGAGTACAATTCTCTCATACTGACCACTCAAATCCTCAGAGATACAGAATTATTGCTCTTCACAAGGAGGCCTTGGCTCTAAGAAGATCAGTAGCACCCTGAAATTGAGTTACAGTGCAGTGGTCAGGGTCATACAGAGGTTTTCCAAGACGGATTCCACTCGAACAGACCTCACAAGGGTCCATCAAAGAAGTTGAGTTCTCGTGCGGTTCGAAAAAACATGAGTGCTGCAGAATTGCTTTAGAGGTTGCAGAAGGTTAACTTGTCAGTGCTCAGACCAAACGCCTCACACTGCAACAAGTCGGTTTGCAGGCTGTCGTCCCAGTAGGAAGCTGCTCACAAGAAAGAGAATGGTTTTCTGAATAGCAACCTGTCCAAGAGCATGAATTACTGGAACCATGTCCTGTGGTCTGATGAGAATAAGATAAATTTGTTTGGCTCAGATGATGTCCAGCATGTGTGGTGACACCCTGGTGAGGAGAACCAAGAAAAGTGTGTCTTGCCTACAGTCAAGCATGATGGTGGTAGCATCATGGTCTGGGGCTGCATGAGTGCTGCTCTTACTGAGGAAGATGAAGGTGATGGAGTGGTTTGGTATCTCTCCAGACCTGAACCCTATTGAGCACCTGTGGGGTACCAGCAGCACCGTAACTCATTATTGAGGAGTGGAAGCAACAGCAACAGCCTGTAAAATACTGAATATAAAAATAATACTATGAAAATCATATCAGCTCAGAGATGTGATTTGTACAGCTACAACTTTTTATTTAGCATTTCTTGATTTTTTTTAAATAATGTCTTAAAATAATATCTTTTGTAAGGATAGCCGTATTAAAATGATTGGCCTAAGTTTTGTTAGAATACGTGCTGCTGGTTTTGACTCACCTTGTGTGTGTGTGTGTGTGTGTGTGTGTGTGTGTGTGTGTGTGTGTGAAGCTGCTGAATGATGGTCCTGCTGCTAGTCATTTACCCGATCACTGCTATCACACAGAGTAATGGGTTTGACTGCAGACAGCTGAAAGCCTTGATGATTTTATTTGTCCTCTCGCTCTCATTTTGCCTCACGCCCTCTCTCCTTTCGCTTTTTTTTAATCTCTCTTTTTCTCAGCAGGAGGGTAATGGGGATGAGGACGTGTGAGTCTCGGTGTTTGTTCAGTGGCAGTAAGGGGGAGGTGTGCTGCGTTGAGCCGCTGCATGCAGCCCCTGAGCTTAAAGACCATCCTATCACTCACTACTGCCTGCTGGCCATGGCCTCGCTCACCAAGGTCTCTTTCAGACACACACACACAAACACACACACACATTATTTTTGCAATACTTTATACTTTTCACTGTACTACACATTATGTATATTACATTCATTTGAAAAGACAATAAAAATGGTAAAATTGCTATTAATAAATATTTATTACTTATTGGATATACATTTTTGATAGTGTGTGAGTGGGCATGTCTTTGAGAGTGTGAGTGGGCGTGTCTTAGATTGTGAGTGGGCGTGCGTGAGTGGGCATGTCTTTGAGAGTGTGAGTGGGCGTGTCTTAGATTGTTAGTGGGCGTGCGTTAGTGGGCATGTCTTTGAGAGTGTGAGTGGGCGTGTCTTTGAGAGTGTGAGTGGGCGTGTCTTAGATTGTTAGTGGGCGTGCGTTAGTGGGCATGTCTTTGAGAGTGTGAGTGGGCGTGTCTTTGAGATTGTGAGTTGGCATGAGTGGGCGTGTCTTTAAGATTGTGAGTGGGCATGTCTTTGAGAGTTTGAGTGGGCGTGTCTTTAAACGTGTGAGTGGGCGTGTCTTTGAGATTGTGAATGGGCGTGCGTGAGTGGGCAGGTCTTTGAGAGTGTAAGTGGGCGTGTCTTTAAGATTGTGAGTGGGTGTGTCTTTGAGATTGTGAGACGGCGTGTCTTTGAGATTGTGAGTTGGCGTGTGTGAGTGGGCGTGTCTTTGAGATTGTGAGTGGGCATGTCTTTGAGATTGTGAGTGGGCATGTCTTTGAGAGTGTGAGTGGGCGTGTCTTTGAGAGTGTGAGTGGGCATGTATGATAGTGTGAGTGGGCGTGTCCCTGTGAGTGGGCCTGCGTGAGTGGGCGTGTCCCTGTGAGTGGGCCTGCGTGAGTGGGCGTGTCTAAGAGTGTGTGAGTGTATGTGAGTGTGTGTCTTTGATACTATATGAGTGGTCGTGTTTTGCTAATACGTGAGTGGGTGTGTCTTTGATAAAACATGAGTGGGCGTGTTTTTGATAGTGCACTTGGTAGGAAAGGTACGAGATTCTAAATCGCTTTTAGAGTCACAAAACTCTAAAAGCGATGTGTTCGATGTGTATTGTATCTTTTTATCTTTAGTGAATTTGTTATAATCGTTGAATACACCGTGCCCTCCAATAATATCGGCCCCCTTGTTAGATATGAGTGAAGAAGGCTGTGATAAATTGTTTTGATTGTCTTTTGTATATATAAATATTTTAAAAAAAATCAACTGCTTAAACATTAAGAAAATCGAAAAGATGATGAATACGGACGGCACGTAAACAAGCACCTGCTGATATTTCATTTCACATTCTGCTTACTTCATTAAGCCCCCAGATATGCTTACACACACCATCTCAGATTTCTCCTCCAAATTAACACCTGCACTGACTGAGAACACTGTTAATGAACAGGAGTCACACACACACACTCTCTGTCTCAATCTCTGTCTTTCTGTCTCACTCTCTCTTTCTGTCTCTCTCTGTTTCAGATTCTAGTGATTGGACTGAAGCCGTCTCTAAAGGTCTGGATGACTTTTCCATATGGCAAGGTATTGTTCAGCCTAATCACCATTAGTTGTGTGTGTGTGTGTGTGAACTGGGTAATAAAACACACACCTTTTAGTGTGATTTTGAAGTGCAACCTGTACTGAAAGACTCCACTTTTCCCCCTTTCTATCGCTTTCATTCACTCTAGTCTTTTCCTTTTTTTTTGCATTCTCAGTCGTTTTTTTTTTCTTTCCATCAGACGAAGCCACCCGAGAGCACAATGCGTGCTGACACATTTCTCATTCTCTCTGCATCATCGTCTCTCTCAGCTGTAGAGCTCTGCGGAGAGGCGTAATTATTTTCTTCAATAGGTCTTTTTTCTCTTGTTCGTTCGTTCTTTCCCGCCATTAGACTGCCAGAGACGGAGCGCGTCGGGCGAAGCCACGGTGCTTGATCTGAACGCGTATGTCTGCAGGTATCGAAGCGATAAGTGGCGTCCAGTCAGAATGGTGTCCTTGGATTTTTCCGTGCACTGATTGTTCCTGGGAAAAAAAAGTTTTTCTTCAATTCATACGTTACAGTACCCATGCATTTGCATATGCCTGTTTGCGTATTCGTGTTTAGCTCACGGTTAAAAGGGCTACATTTTTATCTTGTGTTTTCTCTCTCTGTACTTTGGTTTGACAGTCAGTTTGTTGCTTTTAAAACCTTTATTTTTATTTTTTTTTTATGTGTGTAGACAGATCCTGCCAGCGTGCCCCAGTTGGCATGGCAGTTTGTAGCTGCACAGAAAGCAGTGAACCCCATCCTCGCCTTCTGTAGAGGAGACACCGTCCACTTCCTGCTGGTAAGAATAACGAGCAGTACATTTTATATACCCGGGATGGAAAAAAAACTGATTCTAGTATACACAGTGAATATCTGTTCAAAGGTTTGGCTTCAGTGAACCGAATCTCAGTATCTGATTCATTTTTTTGTGGTTTTATCACTCTTCAGTGTTTCCTCAAGCAGGAATAATACACACACTTATTCCTTTCAAGCCTCAAACAGATATCTGGTTATCCTGTAGATACGCTCACTACATAGGGTGGAATATAGTATAATATTATAATGTCATAAACCCTGTGTAGTTCATTAGATGGCCAATAGAACAGCCACCAATTCAGAGCAGTGGTGGACTGTATTATTGAAGTAAATGAAATTCATTACTGTCACTCAAGTATTTCTTTTGGGGAGATTTTACTTTAACTTCAATCCATAATGGAAAGTTTGCAGTTTATTCTCATTTTTATTACTCTTTCAAATAAATTGTTCCTTTTTTTTTTTTCTTTTTCATTTTGGCTGATACAGAAATTAATGTGACAATTTGTTTTCCCAGCCAGAACAGTTGCACTGAACCACACTGAGAGTAAAATTTGTCTTTTCACATAAATATTGAGTTTATTAAGTAAACAGTCTTGTGACAAAAATGATAATAGGAACATTATATCCATAATAAATCATAGTACTTTGGATACTACTAACTGGTACATTTGAAGGCAAATACTTATGTACTTTTACTAAAGGGACAGTTTAAAGGGACACTTTTACTGGAGTAATAATTTACCTACTGTATCTCTACTGTAACTCAACTACATGGTAGTGCATCTATCACTGGTTCAGTGCAACTGTTCTGGCTGGGAAAACAAATTGTCACATTAATTTCTGTATCAGCCAAAATGAAAAAGAAAAAAAAAAAAAGTAACAATATATTTGAAAGAGTAATAAAAATAAGAATAAACTGCAAACTTTCCATTAAATCTCATCACAGCATTAAAGTGCAGGAAAAGTCAACTGGAAAGTCTACTGGGAAAAAAAAGTCACTTCACAAGATCAAGATCAAAAATTCATCCTAGTTGAAAGGGATCCGTCCATAGTGATACACTTCAACACACATGCTATTACTGAAACTGTAGCGTGTTCATGGAGGATTTGATTGACAGGTCTCTGTGTGTGTGTTTGCAGGTGAAAAAGGACGAATCTGGAACTGTCCATGTCATTAAACAGCGACAGCTCCAACTCAACTGTGACCTTATCAGTCTGACAGTGAGTACATCCCTCCCGGCCTTCGCCTCTGTGATCGAATTCACACATTAAACCCATCACACACACACACAACACACGACTGAATCTGTTCCAAATAGTGCACTGTGAGCGATTCTGTTCTGTTTAGAAATCAGAATCCTTCACCAGCCAACACAGCGAGTGTCTGGTGATTTTACGCTTTTCCATTGAGGTTTTTTTAATGAAAATGGTTCTTATAGAGGTGGACAATGTATTGGAAACGATCCATGACAACTGTTTTAAACATAGAATTGTAACTATATAGTTTCATGCACATTCAATGGAAATCAAATGTAAAAAAAAATAGTTTTTCCGTCAGTCCTCTGTTCTGTCTCCCTCAGTGGATGAATCCTCGCACGCTGGTGTTGATGGACAGCGGAGAGAAGCTGCATGTGGTGGATCGGCCCAGTCAGGAGGAGCTGGAGACTCAGGACCTGGCCGAGGTGCAGCTCGTCTACAACAGCAGTCACTTTAAATCTCTTGCTACAGGGGGCAACGTCAGCCAAGCCCTGGTGAGTTACACCCATCGGGTGACGAGTTTGATCAGCTCTAAATTAAATGAGGGCTGAAATTATTACGCTTTTCACATTGGACTTAAGCGATAAAGTTATCAATAGGAGCAATGCATCTTAAAGGTGTGCTCCAGACTCTTTAGCTCCGCCCACGGCACGCCTTTAGGTGCTCATAAGAGAAGCATAAAGCTGTAGCTTTCTTTTATAAATAAAAAATAATAACGATTCTCCAGAGATATGAAGGATACAGGACTACTCTAGTCAGCTGGCAACCCGGGACCAGATTTTGAATAGATTTTGTGTAAAATGTCAGGCATGTCTATATGATCATGTATAAACTATATGTACTCTTATTATTCTGCAGGCTTTGGTGGGAGAGAAGGCGTGTTATCAGTCCGTGTGCAGCTACGGAGGCCAGATCGTCTACCTGGGAACAAAAGTAATGCGGTGCAACTGATAACTTTGACCTATTAGTGGTGAGGGGGCAGGACTATTAACACCAGCACTCATTAAGCGCCCCCTTTTTCTTCTTTAACAATTTGTTTACGATGTTGTTCTGTATGAGGAGCACGCGTGCTGTTTGTGCGTGTAGTAGGTAGAAAATCCAAGCTAAATGAAGGGGGAAGGCGGTGGTTTCTGGCTGACTTCTCCATCACGTCTCGCTGAGCTTTTGGCGCACGGCACTGCAATTATGCTAATTCGACAGCACACATAATGTGAATCGTGTGAATATTCATCAAGGTCTGCTCGCCTTGCCGCCCTCCGTGAACTGCCACTTACCCGAGAGGGAGCGAAACAGGGAGAAAGAGAACGAGTGTTTCTTGTTAAAGTGTCAGTTGGTCACCGTAATCGAAATGTGCAGTGTAGAGACGCTCGTATTGACTCGTAATTGCTCAACCTGATTGCTTTATCGCGGTTTCCAATATTATCATGAAATTGTATTGAAGGTACTCTATTAACCCTAAATGACGAATAACATTCAGAGCAACATTACCAATTACGTTTCTTCGATCTTTGGAGCCATTGGCGTTTCCAATGCTTTTTTTCTTTTTCAATTCGTCAGAAATAATGCTCCCTCACACCACATCCTTTTCCTAACCGACACAGGAACACACAGGTGGTAATAATATTGTATCGTGAATGCTGAAAACCACAGTGCATTTTATTCTAGCAGGTTTTCTCTTGCCGCCTTGCAGTTCTTTGTTTGTCTTGGCTTAAACACACTGCGAAGTAGCTTCTTAATTGCCACCTGTACCAGTCTCATTTTCATTTGCATTCAATGTTTTGTTCTAATTTCAACCCCAGTTTCAACACATTGCCTAAATATTGCACTCAGTGTCAGTTGACTTATTACACGGTGCCTCATTACAGGCTTTTTTTTTTTTAGGTCCTGGTAAGATCTCAGGATGAAAGGTTCAAACATTTGGGAACACCTATGCAGCCTGTAGTCATTACGAGTCACTGAAATCAGTGGCTATGAGTTGAAACAATTCGGAAAATTGAGCCGAGATCACTGGAATCAGTGTCCGAGTTGAAAAAGATTTGATCCTTTATAAAAGATACGAATTTTTTGACTCCTAGAGACTGATTCCAGTGATTTTGACTCAATATTTCGAATGATTCCCATGAAGATAGGTGGTGCTTAGCTGGTTTTAAACAGGTATAAAGACAGGTGCCAAGTGCATCATTTACTTTCATATTAATGCTTTGATTTAATTACGCAAAAAAAAAAAAGTCATGAGCAATTTGGATAATTATGCAATAATTATACCGGGTCTGTCAAAATTATGGAAACTTCTGGTCTTTTATCGTTTTTTGAGACACACGTGTGTTCCTTTTGTTTTAACGCTAACTAGGTAACACTCGAAAACAAAAAAGAATGGGACAGTGAGGGACTGGAAGAAAGTTCTGTGTGACAATTTTGCGTCTAACAGAAGAACTTCTATAAGATGTAGAAAAGGGAGAGAAGATGTTTGTAGACTCTCTCACACCCACAGTCAAACATGGAGGTGGAAGTTTAATGGTTTGGGGTTGTTTTGGACAAGGACTGTTGGAGAATTATTCTAGACGAAAGCAATACTGAACCAACATTGCTTCCATTCCATACTTCAACAACACACAGTTGCATATGGACTGTGGCTAATCAGAGCTTTTTATAATATAATAATGGTCTATTTATGTATTTATTTGGTCAAAGTTAAAGTAGTTGAGTATAAACCAAAAAAGGATGTGTCTCTCATGAACAGTAAAAGACTAGATATTTGATCAATTATAACTATAACTGTTGACAGACACTATAATTGAGAATGAATTTTAGAGAGATAAATCATTTGAGCTTTTTCTTAAGTCTTTATATTGAACTCGCAGTACAAAGCTCGAGGAGTGTTTTCTCTTTCCAAAGAGATCAGAAAGTCATTAATATTTAAACATATTTGATTGTTTTAAGAAGTAATTCTTGAACAGTTTTTGTTACCTATAATAGTAAACTCTAATGTAAAACTTGTAATTGCTGGTTTTATCTCATTAAAACAAGTGCTTTCTTACATTAGTTCTATAACATACTTCCAACTCAAAGTCAATGTTATGTCTAAATTATGTTTGTTTTGTCTCATGCAGTCTGTCCATGTCATGACCCTCAGGAACTGGAGAGAGGTAGGTGGTGTGGGTTGGGGGTTGGGGTGGGGGTGAGGGTAGCTATACACTTCTGCAGTTGTGTAGTAATTGGCCTGTTTTTTTTGTCTTTTTTTTTTTTTTTTGCAGCGCGTCGATCATTTATTGAAGCAGGAGAAGTTTACGGAGGCGCTCTCTTTAGCTTGGTCATTCCATGAGGGCACAGCCAAAGCAGTACTGGGTGAGTTCAAATTCATTTTTCGTCTTCATGTCTCTCATGTCAAACTCCCTTGACTATTAAACACAAGGTGTTGGACTGTAAATTTTACGCTACTGCTGGGAAACGATTTTACTCACAAACATGGTTACGAGGAATTTTTCATAATGTATCCCCTGAATGTGTTTACATTTTTTGTCTCATGTGGAGCTGGAATTTCTTATATAGTAATTTAAATGTAATGGATTTGATGATTACACATCTGTCATGTTTATAGACTTGAAGCGAACATGACGTTAAAGCTTTTTTTCCCCCCAGTCTTGGAGAGCAATCAGTCTCAGGGCAGTGGTCTTGGAGATGTGTGTATTGTGTGTGTCAGGATTCTTAGATTTTTAGACAGAGATGTTTTTTTTTTTTTTTTACGGTTGGTTATCAACAGTATTTTTCAAGAAACTGCTGTTAAGCTTTTTTATGAACCATTTATACTTTTGGGTTTTTTCCTCTATAGAATTTACACAAAAACACCCAATTTTGCCTTTATTTTAAATCCCGATGAAATTCATGGGAAAAATGCACAAAAATGCAAAAATCTGGCATCGTTTTATTGATGCTGGAGATGATGTGTGCTGGTGGTGCAGTTGTGGCTGCAGTGAAAGGAGACTTATACAATGATGTGTTTTGGGTTTCTTGCTTTAGTATTGGCATTCATTCTTGCAGTATGAGTTACCGCTCTGTGTTATTCTGCGTTTCTGTATAATATTGAGGGTTTCTATAGCCGAGGTGGTGGATTGATAAGCGAAGGCCTAGGTGTGACATGCACGGCCCCACCACTTTCAAGTGTAAAACCATGTTTATAGTGGTGGGCTGTGCTCTTTAAAGAGCGCACTTTGAGAAACCTGTCTTTCTTTTTTTCCTTTTTTTAAATGCTTAATTTAGATGTTACAATGTCTGAGTGTCTCATTCGGTGTTATTTCTGTTTTGATGGAAATCCCAGGTCTGTTCGCCGACCCCACGAAGCGGAAGGGAGTGGTGGCTGACAAGGTAACGCACGCTGTACCGTATGAGCGCTGCAGGTAT
Source organism: Silurus meridionalis (assembly GCF_014805685.1). Lineage (NCBI taxonomy): Eukaryota > Metazoa > Chordata > Actinopteri > Siluriformes > Siluridae > Silurus > Silurus meridionalis. Next base: position 8,938,309 of record NC_060907.1, read on the forward strand.
TGAAAGTGCTAATTAGCCATGAAAGGATTTTTGGGAGCAGCTGAATGACAAGTGACTCGGCTTGCTACGTTTTAAAAACATCCGAGATTTGTTTTTGCTTGTTAACGCCTTTCAAGGATGTTTGCTATTGTGTGAATGGAGAGAACTGGAGCAGATGGCAACTGGCTGTGAATGACATCAGGAGAAATCTCACTCAAACCCATGCGTGGATAAATGAAAAGCAAAACTATTTAATTATCCTACTTCTGAAAGACAAAATAATGTCTAAATAATAATAAAGGCAGGATCTAATCTGTAAATTGGAAACGCCCCGTGTACTCGAGTGCAGCAATGATGTCAAAATACTTTCACCACTGAAGTTTGTTCCCAATTTTTGTTATCTGTGTGAAACTAAAAAAAAAACAGTATCTCTTGTTTTGTTGCAGATGGTGGAGATCTTGTTCCAGTATGTAGATCGTTCGCTAAAGAAGTGTCCTGAGCAGGGCAAGATCCAGCTGCTGGAGCAACACTTTCAGGTAAATGACACCATTGTAACACCTTAATGTACCTCATCCTTTTTTTTTTTTATAGTTGTATGGACAGTATTGGGATACTGGACTTTTCCAGCCATATGTGGTTCTTCCTCAAAAGTGTTGCCACAAAGTTGGAGGCACACCATTGTATGGGATGTATTTAGATTTGGCAACAAAAATTTTTCGATTTACTTGAAGTCTCCTTCGCTAGGAGATCCAAACCTGTTCCAGCATAACAATGCCTTTGTACACAAAACCGGCTTCCTAAAGATATAGTTTACATTGGTTGGAGTGGAAGATCGTAAGTGGTCTGCTATAGAGCTCTGACCTCAACTCTATTGAACACAATAGTGATGAATGTGAACGCTGACTGCACCCCAGGCCTCCTCACCTCACCTACATCAGTACCTGACTTTACTCACACCCTTGTAGCTGAATGAGCACAAATTCCCATAAGCACATTCCAAAATCTAGTGCAAGATCTTCCCAGAAGAGTGGAGTTTATTCTAACAGCAACTAGTAAGTAAATGTGTGATAGTATGTTTAAAAGCATGTACGAATCTTATGATCAGGTGTCCACAAACCTTCGTCTTATACATATATAAAAACTACAATTATTAATAACAATTATTTATAGAAAAATTATAAAAGATTATAAATAAAAAGATCAGAAGTGATAAAGAAAAAAGAATACACACACACACACACACACACACACACACACACACACACACACACACACAGGTCTATATATATATATATATATATATATATATATATATATATATATATATATATAAATACAATTATTACTAATGACAATTTTTTTTTTTTTACAAATTAATAAAAAATATTATTTACATACTAAGGTTATCAAGGACAGTAATGAAAAAAAGAATACAAATTTTTGCATGACACAAATGACATGACATTTCTACAACATATAAACTTAACAATATTAAATTAATTAGGTTGTAGCTGAATTTATATTTAAATAAAAAAAAAAATACTGTTTCTAAGATTCTGCATAATATTTTTAAATGAGCATTAATTAACACGTCATTGTTCAGTATCTTAAATCAGTTTTCTACCTGCGTCTTATGACACACTATATGTTTTGGTTTGGACAACAGGACATCTCAAAGCCATGTTGTTTCCTTCCTAAAAACGCATGATTTCAATGTATACGATTTAGAAAAGGGGGTGTGGTCTACAGTTAGAAGGCGGATCTTAACGTTAGCAGTGATACTAGTTTGATTTGTATATTATATATTTTTTGTTATAAAGGGACAAAATGGTGATCCATCCAATGCCAAGCTGAAGATAAAAATCTTGGCACATTTAAAAAGCAAGCACCATGTCTCGGCTGTGTGGGAACATTTCATGTAGCTTTGAAGCGTATGGTTTATCATTAATGAGCGTCAGTCATACAACCTAAAACGGCTCTGAGCGGCTCTGCCCTCCCTCATCCTACACACTCTTTCTCTCCATGTCTCTTTAGGACGTGATTCCTGTCATGGTGGATTACTGTCTACTTCTGCAGAGGACGTAAGTCATGCATCAACCATTAAAAACACCCTATTGGTCAGATTTAGACAGCACAAAAGCAGCATTATGCCTTTAAGACATTACAAATAAAAATTTTACATTGATGAATACATTTTATGCCCGAGAAACTACTAAGATGCCCAGTAACATCTCTACACTCCTATGAAGAAAAATCGAACAAAGACACTATTTTTTTTTATTTCCGAGATGCTATTTATGTCATCAAATACCCTGCTGATTTACTTGATTCACATGATAACGTTACCATACCAAACACTATTTTGTTCACTGATAACAAGTGTGACATTATTTAGCTTGCCAAGCTAGCAGCAACGTTCTGCATTACACTGCATTGCATTAAAGCTTCGCTGCTGTGCAGTAATTTGGTACGCTGCTTTTTACCTTTTAACCTTTTCATTATTGTGTGCATGAAATATGTTTTCTGTTACCAGGAAGTCAGTATATTCAAATAAGTGCTAAATGGGTGATGATAATCAGCACACTTGAAGCAGTAATGTGTGATTTGTGAAGAGTAATAAATATCTCAAAAGAAAAGTAGAAAGGAAAGTGGTGGCTGAGACAGAGGGTCAAGAAGTGGCCACACGTGAATTACATGCTACTTCTTAGGAACTAATGAGGAATGTGAGCATAATGTGTGGCATAAAAAGGGCGTATCAAGACTATGCGTTTACTGTGTTTTTGGGTACTTTCATGGAACTACCTGGCTTTATTTCTGCTTCTTTGACACCACAAACCTGGATTATGAACTTTAGTTCATTTCTTTACTTGGTATTTTAGCTTTGTTATTGTAATTGTTGGTAATTGACCATGACATTTGCATATCTACAATAATTGGCCCGAGCTTAATTTGTGACGTCACAACCTGAGGTTATAATATGACCCTTCCTTTAATCTTTTAAACCAAACTTTCTAATTGAATAAAGTTCATGTAGAGCTGTTTTGATCAGTTTGAACATTAATCTAAACATTCCAAAAAGAGATATTTTTTTATATTGAGTTATTTGTGAGATATTCTTTTGAAATGTTGAGTTTCTGATTACTTTGATCAACTTTCTTCTTCTGTAATGTGTATTTAATCTGTCAGGTCCCCATCTGTGTGTGTGTGTGTGTGTGTGTGTGTGTGTGTGTGTGTGTGTGTGTGTGTGTGTGTGTATTAATTGTCTCACAGCTACAAAATTAGCAGCAGTGAGCAGCAGGTTATTAAGCAGCAGATATTATTTTAGCATTTGTCAGTTAGTTGAATTGTGTGAGTTGTTAGCAAGAGTGCACATATCTACTTTTGTAACTCAGTCACCCCATGGGGTCTGTTCAAGCGAAGAAGAAGTAGGACACGAAAGAACCGATTTCCTTTAACTACCACACACCCCCAGTGAGTCCTCGTGCACTCTCTGACACCTCGTTGCTTTAATTGCTCGTCTTGAACTTGAGCTCTGAGAGCGGTGGGACATTCGGCTGTTGATGCGCTGCTTCTATTAACCCCGAGTCTCCAGCTGTTCTCAGATCAGACTTTTTTTTTTATTTGGCCCGATTGCGTTTTTAAAAAGATTTACTTTTACAAGGGAACTTCCGTCTCTGGGTTCCTCGTCATGTTTTGGTGTTCATGAAGATCGTTCCTGTTTTGAAAGGTAATTTTTAGGTTTTACAAGGTCATCAAAAGTCACTATTTATTGCGAATAAATAATTTTGAATAAACAATTTTTCATTTTTGGTGACAAAGTAGTTTTTCGTCGTTGTGTTTTTTCTAATATTTGCTTCTACTTTTTTTTGCTTGGACACTGCAAAACCTTTTTTAAATTATCACTTTAATTACTACTTTGATTTACTTAACATTATTATGTTTTTTATTCTTATTGTCCCACCGAATTTATCAGATGCTAAAAAATCCTGTAGCTGTAGCTCACATCCAAACTAAAAGCTCCCTAGCCGATTTAAACATCACCACTGATGTAAATTAAAAGTGAAACAGTTACATACAAAATATACTATTATACTACAAGACTGTTGCCCCTCTGTACTTTAGCTTTACGACAAAAAATCACCCTATAGAATCAGAATGCTACACAAATCATGAACAAAAAGGAAATGGCGCATAAATAATATCAGAACTGTCACCTGTGATTGTATTTATTCTCAGTGTAAAGGTCAGTTTGCTCAGCTGCTTTTTAAATTGTTTCCTGTTTCACAATATTAGTGTTTCCCTTTACCTTATCCCAGTATTCAACCCTTCTGGTGTTCTATCTCATAAAAAGATATGAGGCACTTCTGCTAGATATTAAACATGTGTGAATATTGAATTTTCCTCTCGGGGAAACTGCCCAGTGGTTTACATTATTATACTAAATCCTTATTTGTCTGTTGTCACTGCAGGTCTGTGTGTCATGTTTTATTTTATTTTTTTAAAGCATTCAACACGTATCTGTCTGGTTAACTGCATTTTGCTCTTCTTGCACTGCCTTGAATGAAACTATGAAATATTCTGAATATTTTAAAGATAACAAAATGACATCTAAAATAAACTCCTGGGCAAAAACCCCACATGGTGAAATATTAAGCTTTTAACGGCCGGATTAGTCCTGTTTCCACTCAGGTCCTTGATGGACTCCATCAGGTGTGGCAGAAAACCAAATAATGACTAATCTTTTATAGGAAAATAGATAAATAAAAGAAGGTCTCAGGAGTGCAATTGTTTCAATTTTACAATTTTTTTGGACCAGTTTTATGAGGAGACCATTAACAGCTTTATAGATTGCCATTATGAGCTTGGAAAATGTTTTGCCCAGGAGTGTATAATACACATTATTTTATGGTATATCAGTGGCTGTCAATATTAACATGTTATAACATGTTATACGTAAATAACATGTTAACGCATTTGTTTTAACAGCAGTAAAGAGTAGACGTCCTTTTTTTTTTTACTCAGGAAAAAAATAAATAAAAGAAAATCAGCAGAAATTTTTTTTTAACCACTAAACATTCGTTTTATGATGCACCAAGTCTCAAATCAATCACCAAAATCCACCATGATGCAACACATCCCGCAATCAAAACCGTCCGTGTGGAAACATAGCACAAGTTCTGTTTGGTGTCCTGATGATTTACGTCAGGGGTGCACACACTTTTTCAGCATGCGAGCTACTTATAAAATGACCAAGTCAAAATGATCTACCTACTATAAAAATGCATAAATAAATATTTATTTTTTTAATGTAATGCGATCTACCCACACTACCTTTGCGATCGAATGGTAGATCGCGATCGACGTATCGGGCACCCCTGATTTACGAGATTTAAAACACCATAATTACATTAAAACATTTACAATAATATTTTGTTTTTATGCTTTATGTTTATTTTGGTTTCACTAAAAATAAACATACATTTGCATAAAGCATCCGTATTTCTCCATGCCCATGTTGATTAGAGTATTCGAATATTTTTATAGATTTACAGCCATAATTGTATTGTATTATATTATTTTATCTTCTACTTCTTCCGATTACTCCCATTAGGGGTCGCCACAGCGGATCATCTGTCTCCATACTATTCTGTCCTCTACATCTGCCTCTTTCAACCCAACCACCTATATGTCTTCCCTCACCACATCCATAAACCTCCTCCTTGGCCTTCCTCTTTTCCTCCTTCCTGGTGGCTCCATCCTCAGCATTCTCCTACTGATATACTCCATGTCCCTCCTCTGCACATGTCCAAACCATCTCAATTTCGCCTCCCTCACCTTGTCTCCAAAACGTCCTACATGCGCTGTCCCCCTAATAAACTCATTTCTAATCCTGTCCATCTTCGTTATATTAGATTAGATTACATAAAAAAAAACACATACATTAAAAGTAGACATAGCAGACATTTTGTGAAAACAGCTGAAAAGGTGCACACACTATGCAGTGTAAACTAGGATGAACAATGATGTTTGGATACAATAGCAGTTATACCAGATAGCAACCAAACATTAGCCCTCTTATATGGACAGTGTAAAAGCAGAGTAATGGCAGCTAGAAATACTGAAACTAGACTCAAATTTCTCAAACATTTATGGGCTCTGCCACAGTGAGAAGCATCGGCATTTATCCAGCTAATGCCTATTTTTGCTGACATTGTAAAGAAACAGCAACAGTAAATATCACAAAAATATAGAGAATTTGAACATGTTCCTCAGAGGTGTTCTGTATATTATTGCAAAATGACTAAATGTAACTAGAATTCCACTTTAATTCCAATAAGCAATCATGATGTCTGCCATACTGGGAAGCAGAAACATTCATAAAGTGTAAATATGTTGCAGTAAATGCTAAGAGTTAGCCATTCATGAGGAATCTTGACAGAATATCAGTAGCTAATGCTAATCTAGCTAACACGAAGCTGTTTATAGCATTATGAAATCACACAGGCGGTGGAAACGAGCCAAACTTATCTGCTATGGCAACATTTACCTCAGATTTTGAATAAATATCTAAGGAAAGATGTAAGATGAACTTTAAAGTTTTCTATGTAATATAAAAAAGCTTAGTGAATAGAATTCTACTTCAATTCAACTACAAAGCAGGCAGTCATGCTTTCAGCCATATTGACATACACACAACATTCCCTCACAACTTATGAAAAGAATTTAAAGCAGTAAATACTAATTACAATGAGCTTCTTATATGGGTTATTGACAGAATGTAAGTAGTTAGCCTTTTAGCTAGCTAATATTTGGCTGTTTAAGGCTGTTAATTGTCTTTTAATAACCTCAAAGTTACAGCAAAGGTGGGCATGAGACAAAACTATCTGGAATTGCAAAATTTTTTCAAATGTAATGGTACATATCTAGGAAAAGGTATAGGGCGATTCAAATTGCGCTGTAATAACACTTCTCCTGGTAATGTTGCGTAATGGCTTATGTATTTTGACATGTCTGAAGATTTTGACATCTGAAAGTAGGACTGTGATAAAAGTGATGCAATGTGTGCAAATCTTCATATAGTGTTATGATATTTCGAGTACATTAATCAGACAGGAGAGAATGCTCTCTCTCTCTCTCTCTCTCTCTCTCTCTCTCTCTCTCTCTCTCTCTCTCTCTCTCTCTCTCCCTCTCTATTAGTGTCTCTCTCACACACATATAGACATAGACACAGGCTTCACAGTATCTGGAGGCTAAGCTCACACAGATACACTCGTTATTGTCCTGAGCATCAGCTTGAGTTTAGGAGTGAAAATTCTCCCTCACATTTCATCATCATCCCCTTCCCACCATCCCTCTCCATCTGTCCCTGTTTCATCTGCATTTCGGTGATAGCTAGTAACACATTAGCGCACACACTCTGTTTCCTTTTATACACTGATCCGCTGTGAAAATGTGGTCTTGGCTGCTAGGGCTTGTCTAGGTTTCGCAGCAAGATCCCAGTATGTGTTAAATTTGTCTCTAGGGAGAATCATGTTCGTCATGTAATCACCTTGTGTGTGTAATTAGATGCCCTTGTTCCTCATGTTCTCTCATGCCTTATCTGTACTGCTAAACAGTGAAGCGCATTAATGAGAATACTGATCATGGATGTGTTTTAGTTATAGTTATTTTCAATAGAGACACTGACCCTGGATCAGCACACTTTGAGTTCAGTACATCTAACTTTGTAAAACATAGTCTGCTTATACTTGATTCTGATTGGCTGAAAGATGGTAGTAGGTATTTCTGCTCAGGTAAACCAGTAAAATGTTCTTTATTAATAAGCTGTGATATAAGCAATTATGGTGATTTTACTAAATGGCCCATGGCACCAAATCAATTTGATGAAATTCGATTTATATTCACTGATTTTTTATTCACTCATTATGAAGCAGCTACCGATGGGATACGAATTATCCCATTTTCCAAATTTGATTTGCTTTAACACAATGCGATTCAATAAAAAAAAACCTGATTCTATGCAATTCAATATGGTACCAATAGTTCACCTTTATTTCTTTGTTTTAGGCAGGGAGCAAATCATTAATATGAATAATCGTTTACAAACAGGCCTTTGTACTTCTGTCTCTAGGAAGATGCAGCTCTACCTCTGCCATGTTAATCTGTATTCTATGTGACTCCCAGGACATGTCTCAGTCTAGTGTTGTGATACGTCATGTTTACGTAGCAGCAGTCGTGCTGAGAGAATGCACTCGGGAAACAGTTAATGAAGAGAAATCGATCTACATATCAAAATATTGGTCAATTTGGAAAAAAATTGAAAAAAAATCGTTTTTATCTCCTACATAATCAATAATCTACATAATAGGGCTATAAATATGGATTACTATTTTAATTTCATTATTTATTTTTATTTTCATGTTCTGGATCTCAAAGACACTCAGGAGAATTGTTATGCATAAAACTGACAGTGAAGAAAATATTACGAACACAACATAATGGTATTGACGTCAGTGTCTTCATTTATAAGGCAAATGTAAAAAATAATATACTTTTATAATATAAATGTCATGAATAATATATATTTTTAGGTTGTTGGAGGTGAGAAAAGGTGCAGGTAATAATGAACGTAGATTGTAGTAGTAGTTATGATTTCACGAAACTTGAGAGATACAAAGGCATGCTTTTTATAAAGTTTCTAATTTTCTGGACCTAGAAAATATGTGTATTTGGACTTCAAATGGCAGAATTAGATTGTGCTCTGTTTTATTATTTATACCTGTATGTTTCAGTGTTACTTTCAAGTAGAAACAAATTCCACAATTATTAATAAAAAATGGACAAAAGGTATAAAGCTATTGCTCATTGATTAGCTTCCTTTTTTGCTTATTTTTAAGTAAAAGGAAGTAAATCTTTATTTTATTAATATTTAAGTATTATTTTTTGAAAATGAATAAATAAACAAACAAACAAATAAATAATGTGCTCACAAACATGATGTGTAACATTCAAAAAGTCAAATGTTTGGTTTTTTTTTTTTCAACCTTTTTTTTTTTTCAAAATATCAGAAATATATATGTTTGTTGAAAGTCTGAAATGTTTTCCTTTGCAGGCCATTTGTTTCTTCAAAAGAAGTAGTGAATACAAAATTACAGAATATAAAAAGTTATAATCAAGATACTGTAAGATTATAGATGAAGACGTTAAGAGCTTTGATCAAAGTATGAAGATTCATTGAAATGTTACTAGAACAATTATTGTGTGAATCTGATTTTCCTGCACGTAAAAATGCACTTGGATGTAAATAGTAATGCATCACTTTAGAGCAGTGTGTGTGACTGCTGAAGTATTAGACACGTGTTGTCTTGGTTTGTGTCTGAAAGTTTAGAGTTTTGCCGAACTCGAATTGTTCGCATGTCTCAGTAGATTTGTTATCAGCCTCAAGCACTGGTCTTGTTGTACTTTCTGTCTCTCTATTTTCTCTCTCTCTTGTTCATTATCTCCTTTTTCCCCCTCTTGTTTGTTACCCCTGTCGACTTTATCTTGTTCATTATTATTTGTATTTAAAAAAAGTTTGTGTTGTCATGGTAACCCAATTCCCTGTTGCGTTTTCCTCCTTGACTTCAGTTTTTCTTTTTTTTTTTCAGTTTTTTTTTTTTTAGATTTTGTGAAAACAAGGGAATAGCAAACTATTATTTTTAAGCTTTTAAATTGCTCTTTGCTCAGAAATGCTGAACTATTTGACCATGGCACACATTCTCACAGTTTCAAAAGCAAAACCCACTTTTCAGCCCACTTTTCAGATGTTTCTTATATAAATGCATGTTGAATTGTCAGTATATTAGGCACAGCTGTCCAGCAACACAGCCTATGCACTATTTGAGTTACAATTAAGGTGTTTATTAGTTACGACGACATGTTCATTAGTTACGGCGACATGTTCATTGGTTACAAAGTTGTGTTCATTGGTTACGAAGTTGTGTTCATTGGTTACGACGTGTTAATTGGTTACAATGAGGCGTTCATTAGTTATGACATGTTCATTAGTTATGACAACGTGTTCATTACTTATGATTGTGTTCATTAGTTATGATGTTTTGTTCATTAGTTATGATGAGGTGTCCATTAGTTACGACTTGTTCATTAGTTACAATAAAGTGTTTATTAGTTACGACATTGTGTTTATTAGTTACAATGATGTTCATTAGTTACGACGTGGTGTTCATTAGTTACAATGTTTATTAGTTACAACGTGTTCATTAGTTATGACGACGTGTTCATTGGTTACGACGACGTTGTTTATTAGTTACGACGACATGTCTGGTTGTTGTTCATGCTTTTAGTTATGGTTTCTTTTTACTTTGTGATTTGTTTTCTTTGCCTTAGTGTTGCATCCGCCTTTGACTTCATTACATGACAAATGCGAAAAGAACGAGTGTGGTGGAAGTTGAGTCTTTATACAAGTGCTAATGAACAGATTTTGAATGAAGAAGTTTTATATGAGTAGCAATCGTTTTTATCTCGGTTTAGGAGCGCCGCATAATAGATATAATAAATACATTTTACACATTATGAACATTGCTCAAGTCAATTTTGTCGATGCAAGTTACGTCTAAACAAGTCACATTTAAATTGATGTAATACATACTATTCTTGCATTATTTACTATAATAACATACTGACACTCCGAGTTTTTCTTTTTTCAAATGTACACATCCAACAACATTTGTGATTCAGCCGAGCAACCACAGTAAAGAAAATAACCTCGAAAATGTACATTACTGAATATAAAATTGCAAAGGTGATGGTGGCTAATGAAGGGAATTGAGAAGTAGTTCATCTGACATCTTTTCGGGAAGACGAGTTCAAATTTCAGCACTGCCAAGCTGCAACTGCAGGGCCCTTTTGCAAGGCCCCCCAATTCACAACTGCTCAGTTTTAGAAAATAAGATAATTATAAGAAAATCTGGATAAAGGTGTCTAATAAATGCCTTGAATGTAAATATACTGATGGAGAAAATGAGCATATAGAGAAAAGCGAAGAGAAATCAGGGATAATTTCTGTAAAAAAATTAGGCAAACTTTAATCTGTCATGTATGGAAGTCCTAAGAGGCCATGCATTATAATTTAGTCTTCATTGTTGTTTTCTCGTGATTCCGACATAATTTGCTCTTTATAATAAAATCGTTTCTCTTGTGATCTTGACATAACAAACGTTGTTTCGTCGCGATCGGTGCTAAATTTTTCTGTGTATTCAGCCTAAGAGCTTTTTCCAGAGGCAACACCATTGCAGCATCATGGATGATCGCATTCGCGTTTACTTTGAACAGGGACTCAAATGAAATAGCTCTGTGTCTGTCAATGATGGACAACTTACACATATTAGTCCAACTCTTGCGGCGGAGGCTGTTATTTACAAGGTACGTGTTTTTCTCGCGGATAAAATTACGTCGTAAGAAAACGGGTTTTTGCTTTGCGACCACGAGAAAATTGTAGTGATAATGGAAAAAAAACAACTTTTTGTTATGGTGAGAAAATTATGTTGCGATCATGAGGAAAATTAGGTTGTGATCACTGGAAAAGATAAAAGAAAAAATATTCCTTTTTTTTTTTTTTTAGCTTTTTTTTTTTTACAACATTTAGTTTTGCGTTTTCTTACACATTGATTGTTAGGGACATTTTTTTAAGCACTTTTTTAAAGAATCTGGCTCTGATGTTGCCATGATCTAAAGCCTGATATTGCCAGTGAAATGTCTTTGTAGTTCTGTAGCGTTATAATCTGTCGACAGTTCACAAGGTCTTAATGTAGATCAGAAAAGGTTAATGGTTTCCCAGAAGGCTATAGGTCACTTTTTATGTCAAACTGCCTCTGTATGGTAGGTCAGGTGCTTGATGAACATCACGTCAGCTGAAATGCTTGTTTGCTCGAACTCAGGTTTGTGTGTTTATTTTAATACTTAATTCTGAACTACTAATATAAGAGTTAAGCTTCACACATGGTTTGTGTTGAAAAGCTAAAGGATAATGTGTGTAACAGAGTGTAGTGAGACGATTTGTTGTGCGGTTTTGTGTGTTTACAAGCAGTAGACCTTGATCCGGGATCACAGCGGGAACAGCATGTGACTCAATGATTATTTTTCCAAGCCAGTATACTGATTTAAGAAGGATTTTATAGCACAAACTGAAGATTATTTTATTTATAGGTGAACAAAAGATATTATTACAGATCAGAACTTATCAAAATCCCTAATGAGTAATCCATAAGACATGGGGAAGAAACCTTGAGAGGAGCCTTTACTGAGAGTAAAGAAAAGTATTCCTGTGTGGTTAAAGCATTTTGTAGTAGATTGTAAATATGAGTGAAAATGATTCCTGATATGAGGAGAAAACCGACTTTACAGAAGTTTCTATATAGAGCAGTTTGTATAGAATCTATGCAAGAAACAAAGTTGCTATGACACGTCCTGTTTCTTACGTTTCACATCACAGCAATTTAGACCAGTTTTTGTCAAAAAGATGTGTAGTAGTTTTTGATTGAGTGCTTTGTAACTTATAATTCTGCAATCGACTTCTTCAGAAGGTGGAAGCCGGATCTGGGGACTGCATCGAAAATTTGAACTAAAATTTAATCACACACACCTCCATGTTTTTTTTTTTTTTTTTTTTAGCAATGATCTGATGAGTGATGTTTTAATACTGAACT